>NW_027183607.1:0-183002 GCF_041296385.1 Aphelocoma coerulescens
GCCACAATGGTCCCCTTGTTTCCATGAGGCCCCGCTGTGTCACAATGGACCTATGGTTCCATGATGTTGCGTGGTGTCACCGTGCTCTTCTTGAATCCGCAGTGTAACCATGGACCATTGGTTCCATGCAGCCGTGTCACAATGGGCTCCTTGATTCCATGATTCCCCACGGTGTCACAATGGAGCCTTGTTTCTAGGAGGTTCTGTACTGTCACAATTGCCTCCTTGATGCCATCAGCCCCTGCAGTGTCACAATGGCTCCTTGGTTCCATGAGGAACACAATAGCTTGGCATAAGCATTGAGCAACAGCTGCTGAACACACCTGGCAACATCTGCTTGCATCAAAAGAGGGCTTCAAGCTGACAATGGCACCAGCAGCTTCCATCTGCAACAGAGACCCAGGAAAGGACAGGCTGTGCCGGTTTGGACAAATGTGGAGGAAAATATCCTCTGATAGAAGGCAGGTTACACCCAGCCCTCCCCCACCAGGTTTTTGGAAAAAAGAACTTTCCTGGGAAGAAAGTGAAAGAGATAAAAACTATTTTTTTAACAAACACACAGGAAAAGGATAACAATGCTAAATATTAAAAGCTCTCGCTGTGCAGAGAAAGCTGGGATAATTTGAGAGTCCTTCCGTGTTTCGGTGGGGTCTCCTGAAACATCCATAGACAGCGAGGCCCGTGCAAAGAAACAGGGAGCGATTCTTGAGAGAAGTTTCAGAGCTCTTTCTTCTCCAGCCACATGGGCGGGGCACTGCCAAAGAACTGAGCAATCACAGCACAACCAGGGCCCTCCTCGCACAGGGCAACACAAAATAAGCAGTGCTGAACAGGATTAGGGCACATGTGAGAAGGGAGCAGGGAGACCCCGTGCCCAGGCCATGCCTCTACCCCAGGGTCCCCTCTCCCATGACCTCATGGCAGGGGGGAGGAACCCCAACACTTCCGTAGGTGTAGTCTCTCTCCTCCTCCTTGCAGCTGGCTCATGGGCCCACATTCAGGGCCCCCACCTCGGGAGAAAATTCTCCCAATGTGCTCTGATGTTGAAAGAGTCAAGAAGAGAAGAAGGGAAAAAAACCCCCAAAGTCCCAGGAAAACAAAGTTCAACTCTCCATCTCCCCCCAGAGAAAAGGAGCTGAAAACTGGCTAAAAAGAAACAAAGTTGCTTCCCTCTGCTCTTGCTGCAAGCAGGATGCAGAGGAGTGTGTATGTGTGTCCTTGAACAAACGCTCTGAGAAGTTTGTCCGGTTTTTTTTCCTCTCCCCCCTCTCAGGCTCAGTTGAAAGGCACAGAAATGCACAAAGTTCACTTCTGGGCATAGAGCAGCAATAGGGGATACACACGATAAAGTCACCCCAAGACACAGGGACAGAGAATTCAGTGGAAAGACTCCGAGAATTCTGCTCCCAGAGATCATTCATTCCTGCTCACACTGACCCTTGTAGAAAGGGGACATCGTTCCAGGCAGCCTGTACTGAGCATGTGGCTCCTGAGTGGGGTTTGTTGTTTAGGAAACCTGCTCCGGCTTTTCCATTCTTTCCTTCCAAACAGGAAAACTTCTCCTGGGGCTGTGTGCAGGCAGAGCCCTGAGGAGAGCAGGTGGCACATGGTGCGCTGGGCTGGGACAGCCAGCTGCAGAGCTCAAGGGAAGAAGCCCAAAGTGTCACAATGGCTCCTTGCCTTCACATGCAACACCTGGGTCACAATGGTCTCCTTGATTCCATGAGGCCCCACTGTGTCACAATGGCTCCTTGGTTCCATCAGGTTCCGCAGTGTCACCATGGTCTCCTTTGATCCGCACTGTCATCATGGACAATTGGTTCCATGAGGCCCCGCAGTGTCACAGTGGTCCCTTGCTTCCATAGGTTTGATGTTGTAACAATGGACTCCTTGCTTCTATGAGCTAGCCTGCTTTTTGCAGAGGTGTCTTTGGTTCCAACAAGGCCCCGCTGTGTCTCAGTGCACCCTGGCTTCCATGTGGATGTGGAGTATCACAAAGGCTCCTTGGTTCCACCAGGTCCTGCTGTGTCACAATGGGTCCTGTGGTCCCTGAGGCCCTCCAAAGTCATCGTGAAGGCTTGCTTCCATGAGGTTCCATTATGTGCCAGTGGTCATCTTGGTTCCAGGAGTTTCCTTAGTGTCACAATGCTCTCCATGCTTCCTTTAGGCCCTGCTTTGCCACAATGGTCCCCTTGTTTCCATGAGGCCCTGCTGTGTCACAATGGACGTACGGTTCCATGATGTTGCGTGGTGTCACCGTGCTCTTCTTGAATCCGCAGTGTAACCATGGACCATTGGTTCCATGCGGCCTGGCAGTGTCACAATGGGCTCCTTGATTCCATGATTCCCCACGGTGTCACAATGGAGCCTTGTTTCTAGGAGGTTCTGTACTGTCACAATTGCCTCCTTGATGCCATCAGCCCCTGCAGTGTCACAATGGCTCCTTGGTTCCATGAGGAACACAATAGCTTGGCATAAGCATTGAGCAACAGCTGCTGAACACACCTGGCAACATCTGCTTGCATCAAAAGAGGGCTTCAAGCTGACAATGGCACCAGCAGCTTCCATCTGCAACAGAGACCCAGGAAAGGACAGGCTGTGCCGGTTTGGACAAATGTGGAGGAAAATATCCTCTGATAGAAGGCAGGTTACACCCAGCCCTCCCCCACCAGGTTTTTGGAAAAAAGAACTTTCCTGGGAAGAAAGTGAAAGAGATAAAAACTATTTTTTTAACAAACACACAGGAAAAGGATAACAATGCTAAATATTAAAAGCTCTCGCTGTGCAGAGAAAGCTGGGATAATTTGAGAGTCCTTCCGTGTTTCGGTGGGGTCTCCTGAAACATCCATAGACAGCGAGGCCCGTGCAAAGAAACAGGGAGCGATTCTTGAGAGAAGTTTCAGAGCTCTTTCTTCTCCAGCCACATGGGCGGGGCACTGCCAAAGAACTGAGCAATCACAGCACAACCAGGGCCCTCCTCGCACAGGGCAACACAAAATAAGCAGTGCTGAACAGGATTAGGGCACATGTGAGAAGGGAGCAGGGAGACCCCGTGCCCAGGCCATGCCTCTACCCCAGGGTCCCCTCTCCCATGACCTCATGGCAGGGGGGAGGAACCCCAACACTTCCGTAGGTGTAGTCTCTCTCCTCCTCCTTGCAGCTGGCTCATGGGCCCACATTCAGGGCGCCCACCTCGGGAGAAAATTCTCCCAATGTGCTCTGATGTTGAAAGAGTCAAGAAGAGAAGAAGGGAAAAAAACCCCCAAAGTCCCAGGAAAACAAAGTTCAACTCTCCATCTCCCCCCAGAGAAAAGGAGCTGAAAACTGGCTAAAAAGAAACAAAGTTGCTTCCCTCTGCTCTTGCTGCAAGCAGGATGCAGAGGAGTGTGTATGTGTGTCCTTGAACAAACGCTCTGAGAAGTTTGTCCGGTTTTTTTTCCTCTCCCCCCTCTCAGGCTCAGTTGAAAGGCACAGAAATGCACAAAGTTCACTTCTGGGCATAGAGCAGCAATAGGGGATACACACGATAAAGTCACCCCAAGACACAGGGACAGAGAATTCAGTGGAAAGACTCCGAGAATTCTGCTCCCAGAGATCATTCATTCCTGCTCACACTGACCCTTGTAGAAAGGGGACATCGTTCCAGGCAGCCTGTACTGAGCATGTGGCTCCTGAGTGGGGTTTGTTGTTTAGGAAACCTGCTCCGGCTTTTCCATTCTTTCCTTCCAAACAGGAAAACTTCTCCTGGGGCTGTGTGCAGGCAGAGCCCTGAGGAGAGCAGGTGGCACATGGTGCGCTGGGCTGGGACAGCCAGCTGCAGAGCTCAAGGGAAGAAGCCCAAAGTGTCACAATGGCTCCTTGCCTTCACATGCAACACCTGGGTCACAATGGTCTCCTTGATTCCATGAAGCCCCACTGTGTCACACTGGCTCCTTGGTTCCATCAGGTTCCGCAGTGTCACCATGGTCTCCTTTGATCCGCATTGTCATAATGGACAATTAGTTCCATGAGGCCCCGCAGTGTCACAATGGTCCCTTGCTTCCATAGGTTTGATGTTGTAACAATGGACTCCATGCTTCTATGAGCTAGCCTGCTTTTTGCAGAGGTGTCTTTGGTTCCAACAAGGCCCCGCTGTGTCTCAGTGCACCCTGGCTTCCATGTGGATCTGGAGTATCACAAAGGCTCCTTGGTTCCACCAGGTCCTGCTGTGTCACAATGGGTCCTGTGGTCCCTGAGGCCCTCCAAAGTCATCGTGAAGGCTTGCTTCCATGAGGTTCCATTATGTGCCAGTGGTCATCTTGGTTCCAGGAGTTTCCTTAGTGTCACAATGCTCTCCATGCTTCCTTTAGGCCCTGCTTTGCCACAATGGTCCCCTTGTTTCCATGAGGCCCCGCTGTGTCACAATGGACGTACGGTTCCATGATGTTGCGTGGTGTCACCGTGCTCTTCTTGAATCCGCAGTGTAACCATGGACCATTGGTTCCATGCGGCCTGGCAGTGTCACAATGGGCTCCTTGATTCCATGATTCCCCACGGTGTCACAATGGAGCCTTGTTTCTAGGAGGTTCTGTACTGTGACAATTGTCTCCTTGATGCCATCAGCCCCTGCAGTGTCACAATGGCTCCTTGGTTCCATGAGGAACACAATAGCTTGGCATAAGCATTGAGCAACAGCTGCTGAACACACCTGGCAACATCTGCTTGCATCAAAAGAGGGCTTCAAGCTGACAATGGCACCAGCAGCTTCCATCTGCAACAGACACCCAGGAAAGGACAGGCTGTGCCAGTTTGGACAAATTTGGAGGAAAATATCCTCTGATAGAAGGCAGGTTACACCCAGCCATCCCCCACCAGGTTTGGGAAAAAAGAATTTTCCTGGGAAGAAAGTGAAAGAGAGAAAACCTCTTTTTTTAACAAACACACAGGAAAAGGATAACAATGCTAAATATTAAAACCTCTCGCTGTGCAGAGAAAGCTGGGATAATTTGAGAGTCCTTCCGTGTTTCGGTGGGGTCTCCTGAAACATCCATAGACAGCGAGGCCCGTGCAAGGAAACAGGGAGCGATTCTTGAGATAAGTTTCAGAGCTCTTTCTTCTCCAGCCACATGGGCGGGGCACTGCCAAAGAACTGAGCAATCACGGCACAAGCAGGGCCCTCCTCGCACAAGGCAACACAAAATAAGCAGTGCTGAACAGGATTAGGGCACATGTGAGCAGGGAGCAGGGAGACCCCCCCGTGCCCAGGCCATGCCTCTACCCCAGGGTCCCCTCTTCCCATGACCTCATGGCAGGGGGGAGGAACCCCAACACTTCCGTAGGTGTAGTCTCTCTCCTCCTCCTTGCAGCTGCCTCATGGGCCCACATTCAGGGCTCCCACCTGGGTAGAAAATTCTCCCAATGTGCTCTGATGTTGAAAGAGTCAAGAAGAGAAGAAGGGAAAAAAACCCCCGAAGTCCCAGGAAAACAAAGTTCAACTCTCCATCTCCCTCCAGAGAAAAGGAGCTGAAAACTGGCTAAAAAGAAACAAGGTTGTTTCCACCGCTCTTGCTGCAAGCAGGATGCAGAGGAGTGTGTATGTGTGTCCTTGAACAAACGCTCTGAGAAGTTTGTCCGTTTTTTTTTTTTCCTCTCTCCCCTCTCAGGCTCAGTTGAAAGGCACAGAAATGCACGAAGTTCACTTCTGGGCATAGAGCAGCAATAGGGGATACACATGATAAAGTCACCCCAAGACACAGGGACAGAGAATTCAGTGGAAAGACTCCGAGAATTCTGCTCCCAGAGATCATTCCTGCTCACACTGACCCTTGTAGAAAGGGGACATCGTTCCAGGCAGCCTGTACTGAGCATGTGGCTCCTGAGTGGGGTTTGTTGTTTAGGAAACCTGCTCCGGCTTTTCCATTCTTTCCTTCCAAACAGGAAAACTTCTCCTGGGGCTGTGTGCAGGCAGAGCCCTGAGGAGAGCAGGTGGCACATGGTGCGCTGGGCTGGGACAGCCAGCTGCAGAGCTCAAGGGAAGAAGCCCAAAGTGTCACAATGGCTCCTTGCCTTCACATGCAACACCTGGGTCACAATGGTCTCCTTGATTCCATGAGGCCCCACTGTGTCACAATGGCTCCTTGGTTCCATCAGGTTCCGCAGTGTCACCATGGTCTCCTTTGATCCGCACTGTCATCATGGACAATTGGTTCCATGAGGCCCCGCAGTGTCACAATGGTCCCTTGCTTCCATAGCTTTTACGTTGTAACAATGGACTCCTTGCTTCTATGAGCTAGCCTGCTTTTTGCAGAGGTGTCTTTGGTTCCAACAAGGCCCCGCTGTGTCTCTGCACCCTGGCTTCCATGTGGATCTGGAGTATCACAAAGGCTCCTTGGTTCCACCAGGTCCTGCTGTGTCACAATGGGTCCTGTGGTCCCTGAGGCCCTCCAAAGTCATTGTGGAGGCTTGCTTCCATGAGGTTCCATTATGTGCCAGTGGTCATCTTGGTTCCAGGAGTTTCCTTAGTGTCACAATGCTCTCCATGCTTCCATTAGGCCCTGCTTTGCCACAATGGTCCCCTTGTTTCCATGAGGCCCCGCTGTGTCACAATGGACCTATGGTTCCATGATGTTGCGTGGTGTCACCGTGCTCTTCTTGAATCCGCAGTGTAACCATGGACCATTGGTTCCATGCAGCCGTGTCACAATGGGCTCCTTGATTCCATGATTCCCCACGGTGTCACAATGGAGCCTTGTTTCTAGGAGGTTCTGTACTGTCACAATTGCCTCCTTGATGCCATCAGCCCCTGCAGTGTCACAATGGCTCCTTGGTTCCATGAGGAACACAATAGCTTGGCATAAGCATTGAGCAACAGCTGCTGAACACACCTGGCAACATCTGCTTGCATCAAAAGAGGGCTTCAAGCTGACAATGGCACCAGCAGCTTCCATCTGCAACAGAGACCCAGGAAAGGACAGGCTGTGCCGGTTTGGACAAATGTGGAGGAAAATATCCTCTGATAGAAGGCAGGTTACACCCAGCCCTCCCCCACCAGGTTTTTGGAAAAAAGAACTTTCCTGGGAAGAAAGTGAAAGAGATAAAAACTATTTTTTTAACAAACACACAGGAAAAGGATAACAATGCTAAATATTAAAAGCTCTCGCTGTGCAGAGAAAGCTGGGATAATTTGAGAGTCCTTCCGTGTTTCGGTGGGGTCTCCTGAAACATCCATAGACAGCGAGGCCCGTGCAAAGAAACAGGGAGCGATTCTTGAGAGAAGTTTCAGAGCTCTTTCTTCTCCAGCCACATGGGCGGGGCACTGCCAAAGAACTGAGCAATCACAGCACAACCAGGGCCCTCCTCGCACAGGGCAACACAAAATAAGCAGTGCTGAACAGGATTAGGGCACATGTGAGAAGGGAGCAGGGAGACCCCGTGCCCAGGCCATGCCTCTACCCCAGGGTCCCCTCTCCCATGACCTCATGGCAGGGGGGAGGAACCCCAACACTTCCGTAGGTGTAGTCTCTCTCCTCCTCCTTGCAGCTGGCTCATGGGCCCACATTCAGGGCCCCCACCTCGGGAGAAAATTCTCCCAATGTGCTCTGATGTTGAAAGAGTCAAGAAGAGAAGAAGGGAAAAAAACCCCCAAAGTCCCAGGAAAACAAAGTTCAACTCTCCATCTCCCCCCAGAGAAAAGGAGCTGAAAACTGGCTAAAAAGAAACAAAGTTGCTTCCCTCTGCTCTTGCTGCAAGCAGGATGCAGAGGAGTGTGTATGTGTGTCCTTGAACAAACGCTCTGAGAAGTTTGTCCGGTTTTTTTTCCTCTCCCCCCTCTCAGGCTCAGTTGAAAGGCACAGAAATGCACAAAGTTCACTTCTGGGCATAGAGCAGCAATAGGGGATACACACGATAAAGTCACCCCAAGACACAGGGACAGAGAATTCAGTGGAAAGACTCCGAGAATTCTGCTCCCAGAGATCATTCATTCCTGCTCACACTGACCCTTGTAGAAAGGGGACATCGTTCCAGGCAGCCTGTACTGAGCATGTGGCTCCTGAGTGGGGTTTGTTGTTTAGGAAACCTGCTCCGGCTTTTCCATTCTTTCCTTCCAAACAGGAAAACTTCTCCTGGGGCTGTGTGCAGGCAGAGCCCTGAGGAGAGCAGGTGGCACATGGTGCGCTGGGCTGGGACAGCCAGCTGCAGAGCTCAAGGGAAGAAGCCCAAAGTGTCACAATGGCTCCTTGCCTTCACATGCAACACCTGGGTCACAATGGTCTCCTTGATTCCATGAGGCCCCACTGTGTCACAATGGCTCCTTGGTTCCATCAGGTTCCGCAGTGTCACCATGGTCTCCTTTGATCCGCACTGTCATCATGGACAATTGGTTCCATGAGGCCCCGCAGTGTCACAATGGTCCCTTGCTTCCATAGGTTTGATGTTGTAACAATGGACTCCTTGCTTCTATGAGCTAGCCTGCTTTTTGCAGAGGTGTCTTTGGTTCCAACAAGGCCCCGCTGTGTCTCAGTGCACCCTGGCTTCCATGTGGATCTGGAGTATCACAAAGGCTCCTTGGTTCCACCAGGTCCTGCTGTGTCACAATGGGTCCTGTGGTCCCTGAGGCCCTCCAAAGTCATCGTGAAGGCTTGCTTCCATGAGGTTCCATTATGTGCCAGTGGTCATCTTGGTTCCAGGAGTTTCCTTAGTGTCACAATGCTCTCCATGCTTCCTTTAGGCCCTGCTTTGCCACAATGGTCCCCTTGTTTCCATGAGGCCCTGCTGTGTCACAATGGACGTACGGTTCCATGATGTTGCGTGGTGTCACCGTGCTCTTCTTGAATCCGCAGTGTAACCATGGACCATTGGTTCCATGCGGCCTGGCAGTGTCACAATGGGCTCCTTGATTCCATGATTCCCCACGGTGTCACAATGGAGCCTTGTTTCTAGGAGGTTCTGTACTGTCACAATTGCCTCCTTGATGCCATCAGCCCCTGCAGTGTCACAATGGCTCCTTGGTTCCATGAGGAACACAATAGCTTGGCATAAGCATTGAGCAACAGCTGCTGAACACACCTGGCAACATCTGCTTGCATCAAAAGAGGGCTTCAAGCTGACAATGGCACCAGCAGCTTCCATCTGCAACAGAGACCCAGGAAAGGACAGGCTGTGCCGGTTTGGACAAATGTGGAGGAAAATATCCTCTGATAGAAGGCAGGTTACACCCAGCCCTCCCCCACCAGGTTTTTGGAAAAAAGAACTTTCCTGGGAAGAAAGTGAAAGAGATAAAAACTATTTTTTTAACAAACACACAGGAAAAGGATAACAATGCTAAATATTAAAAGCTCTCGCTGTGCAGAGAAAGCTGGGATAATTTGAGAGTCCTTCCGTGTTTCGGTGGGGTCTCCTGAAACATCCATAGACAGCGAGGCCCGTGCAAAGAAACAGGGAGCGATTCTTGAGAGAAGTTTCAGAGCTCTTTCTTCTCCAGCCACATGGGCGGGGCACTGCCAAAGAACTGAGCAATCACAGCACAACCAGGGCCCTCCTCGCACAGGGCAACACAAAATAAGCAGTGCTGAACAGGATTAGGGCACATGTGAGAAGGGAGCAGGGAGACCCCGTGCCCAGGCCATGCCTCTACCCCAGGGTCCCCTCTCCCATGACCTCATGGCAGGGGGGAGGAACCCCAACACTTCCGTAGGTGTAGTCTCTCTCCTCCTCCTTGCAGCTGGCTCATGGGCCCACATTCAGGGCGCCCACCTCGGGAGAAAATTCTCCCAATGTGCTCTGATGTTGAAAGAGTCAAGAAGAGAAGAAGGGAAAAAAACCCCCAAAGTCCCAGGAAAACAAAGTTCAACTCTCCATCTCCCCCCAGAGAAAAGGAGCTGAAAACTGGCTAAAAAGAAACAAAGTTGCTTCCCTCTGCTCTTGCTGCAAGCAGGATGCAGAGGAGTGTGTATGTGTGTCCTTGAACAAACGCTCTGAGAAGTTTGTCCGGTTTTTTTTCCTCTCCCCCCTCTCAGGCTCAGTTGAAAGGCACAGAAATGCACAAAGTTCACTTCTGGGCATAGAGCAGCAATAGGGGATACACACGATAAAGTCACCCCAAGACACAGGGACAGAGAATTCAGTGGAAAGACTCCGAGAATTCTGCTCCCAGAGATCATTCATTCCTGCTCACACTGACCCTTGTAGAAAGGGGACATCGTTCCAGGCAGCCTGTACTGAGCATGTGGCTCCTGAGTGGGGTTTGTTGTTTAGGAAACCTGCTCCGGCTTTTCCATTCTTTCCTTCCAAACAGGAAAACTTCTCCTGGGGCTGTGTGCAGGCAGAGCCCTGAGGAGAGCAGGTGGCACATGGTGCGCTGGGCTGGGACAGCCAGCTGCAGAGCTCAAGGGAAGAAGCCCAAAGTGTCACAATGGCTCCTTGCCTTCACATGCAACACCTGGGTCACAATGGTCTCCTTGATTCCATGAGGCCCCACTGTGTCACAATGGCTCCTTGGTTCCATCAGGTTCCGCAGTGTCACCATGGTCTCCTTTGATCCGCACTGTCATCATGGACAATTGGTTCCATGAGGCCCCGCAGTGTCACAATGGTCCCTTGCTTCCATAGGTTTGATGTTGTAACAATGGACTCCTTGCTTCTATGAGCTAGCCTGCTTTTTGCAGAGGTGTCTTTGGTTCCAACAAGGCCCCGCTGTGTCTCAGTGCACCCTGGCTTCCATGTGGATGTGGAGTATCACAAAGGCTCCTTGGTTCCACCAGGTCCTGCTGTGTCACAATGGGTCCTGTGGTCCCTGAGGCCCTCCAAAGTCATCGTGAAGGCTTGCTTCCATGAGGTTCCATTATGTGCCAGTGGTCATCTTGGTTCCAGGAGTTTCCTTAGTGTCACAATGCTCTCCATGCTTCCTTTAGGCCCTGCTTTGCCACAATGGTCCCCTTGTTTCCATGAGGCCCCGCTGTGTCACAATGGACGTACGGTTCCATGATGTTGCGTGGTGTCACCGTGCTCTTCTTGAATCCGCAGTGTAACCATGGACCATTGGTTCCATGCGGCCTGGCAGTGTCACAATGGGCTCCTTGATTCCATGATTCCCCACGGTGTCACAATGGAGCCTTGTTTCTAGGAGGTTCTGTACTGTCACAATTGCCTCCTTGATGCCATCAGCCCCTGCAGTGTCACAATGGCTCCTTGGTTCCATGAGGAACACAATAGCTTGGCATAAGCATTGAGCAACAGCTGCTGAACACACCTGGCAACATCTGCTTGCATCAAAAGAGGGCTTCAAGCTGACAATGGCACCAGCAGCTTCCATCTGCAACAGAGACCCAGGAAAGGACAGGCTGTGCCGGTTTGGACAAATGTGGAGGAAAATATCCTCTGATAGAAGGCAGGTTACACCCAGCCCTCCCCCACCAGGTTTTTGGAAAAAAGAACTTTCCTGGGAAGAAAGTGAAAGAGATAAAAACTATTTTTTTAACAAACACACAGGAAAAGGATAACAATGCTAAATATTAAAAGCTCTCGCTGTGCAGAGAAAGCTGGGATAATTTGAGAGTCCTTCCGTGTTTCGGTGGGGTCTCCTGAAACATCCATAGACAGCGAGGCCCGTGCAAAGAAACAGGGAGCGATTCTTGAGAGAAGTTTCAGAGCTCTTTCTTCTCCAGCCACATGGGCGGGGCACTGCCAAAGAACTGAGCAATCACGGCACAACCAGGGCCCTCCTCGCACAGGGCAACACAAAATAAGCAGTGCTGAACAGGATTAGGGCACATGTGAGAAGGGAGCAGGGAGACCCCGTGCCCAGGCCATGCCTCTACCCCAGGGTCCCCTCTCCCATGACCTCATGGCAGGGGGGAGGAACCCCAACACTTCCGTAGGTGTAGTCTCTCTCCTCCTCCTTGCAGCTGGCTCATGGGCCCACATTCAGGGCCCCCACCTCGGGAGAAAATTCTCCCAATGTGCTCTGATGTTGAAAGAGTCAAGAAGAGAAGAAGGGAAAAAAACCCCCAAAGTCCCAGGAAAACAAAGTTCAACTCTCCATCTCCCCCCAGAGAAAAGGAGCTGAAAACTGGCTAAAAAGAAACAAAGTTGCTTCCCTCTGCTCTTGCTGCAAGCAGGATGCAGAGGAGTGTGTATGTGTGTCCTTGAACAAACGCTCTGAGAAGTTTGTCCGGTTTTTTTTCCTCTCCCCCCTCTCAGGCTCAGTTGAAAGGCACAGAAATGCACAAAGTTCACTTCTGGGCATAGAGCAGCAATAGGGGATACACACGATAAAGTCACCCCAAGACACAGGGACAGAGAATTCAGTGGAAAGACTCCGAGAATTCTGCTCCCAGAGATCATTCATTCCTGCTCACACTGACCCTTGTAGAAAGGGGACATCGTTCCAGGCAGCCTGTACTGAGCATGTGGCTCCTGAGTGGGGTTTGTTGTTTAGGAAACCTGCTCCGGCTTTTCCATTCTTTCCTTCCAAACAGGAAAACTTCTCCTGGGGCTGTGTGCAGGCAGAGCCCTGAGGAGAGCAGGTGGCACATGGTGCGCTGGGCTGGGACAGCCAGCTGCAGAGCTCAAGGGAAGAAGCCCAAAGTGTCACAATGGCTCCTTGCCTTCACATGCAACACCTGGGTCACAATGGTCTCCTTGATTCCATGAGGCCCCACTGTGTCACAATGGCTCCTTGGTTCCATCAGGTTCCGCAGTGTCACCATGGTCTCCTTTGATCCGCACTGTCATCATGGACAATTGGTTCCATGAGGCCCCGCAGTGTCACAATGGTCCCTTGCTTCCATAGGTTTGATGTTGTAACAATGGACTCCTTGCTTCTATGAGCTAGCCTGCTTTTTGCAGAGGTGTCTTTGGTTCCAACAAGGCCCCGCTGTGTCTCAGTGCACCCTGGCTTCCATGTGGATGTGGAGTATCACAAAGGCTCCTTGGTTCCACCAGGTCCTGCTGTGTCACAATGGGTCCTGTGGTCCCTGAGGCCCTCCAAAGTCATCGTGAAGGCTTGCTTCCATGAGGTTCCATTATGTGCCAGTGGTCATCTTGGTTCCAGGAGTTTCCTTAGTGTCACAATGCTCTCCATGCTTCCTTTAGGCCCTGCTTTGCCACAATGGTCCCCTTGTTTCCATGAGGCCCTGCTGTGTCACAATGGACGTACGGTTCCATGATGTTGCGTGGTGTCACCGTGCTCTTCTTGAATCCGCAGTGTAACCATGGACCATTGGTTCCATGCGGCCTGGCAGTGTCACAATGGGCTCCTTGATTCCATGATTCCCCACGGTGTCACAATGGAGCCTTGTTTCTAGGAGGTTCTGTACTGTCACAATTGCCTCCTTGATGCCATCAGCCCCTGCAGTGTCACAATGGCTCCTTGGTTCCATGAGGAACACAATAGCTTGGCATAAGCATTGAGCAACAGCTGCTGAACACACCTGGCAACATCTGCTTGCATCAAAAGAGGGCTTCAAGCTGACAATGGCACCAGCAGCTTCCATCTGCAACAGAGACCCAGGAAAGGACAGGCTGTGCCGGTTTGGACAAATGTGGAGGAAAATATCCTCTGATAGAAGGCAGGTTACACCCAGTCATCCCCCACCAGGTTTGGGAAAAAAGAATTTTCCTGGGAAGAAAGTGAAAGAGAGAAAACCTCTTTTTTTAACAAACACACAGGAAAAGGATAACAATGCTAAATATTAAAAGCTCTCGCTGTGCAGAGAAAGCTGGGATAATTTGAGAGTCCTTCCGTGTTTCGGTGGGGTCTCCTGAAACATCCATAGACAGCGAGGCCCGTGCAAAGAAACAGGGAGCGATTCTTGAGAGAAGTTTCAGAGCTCTTTCTTCTCCAGCCACATGGGCGGGGCACTGCCAAAGAACTGAGCAATCACGGCACAAGCAGGGCCCTCCTCGCACAAGGCAACACAAAATAAGCAGTGCTGAACAGGATTAGGGCACATGTGAGCAGGGAGCAGGGAGACCCCCCGTGCCCAGGCCATGCCTCTACCCCAGGGTCCCCTCTTCCCATGACCTCATGGCAGGGGGGAGGAACCCCAACACTTCCGTAGGTGTAGTCTCTCTCCTCCTCCTTGCAGCTGCCTCATGGGCCCACATTCAGGGCTCCCACCTGGGTAGAAAATTCTCCCAATGTGCTCTGATGTTGAAAGAGTCAAGAAGAGAAGAAGGGAAAAAAACCCCCGAAGTCCCAGGAAAACAAAGTTCAACTCTCCATCTCCCTCCAGAGAAAAGGAGCTGAAAACTGGCTAAAAAGAAACAAGGTTGTTTCCACCGCTCTTGCTGCAAGCAGGATGCAGAGGAGTGTGTATGTGTGTCCTTGAACAAACGCTCTGAGAAGTTTGTCCGTTTTTTTTTTTTCCTCTCTCCCCTCTCAGGCTCAGTTGAAAGGCACAGAAATGCACAAAGTTCACTTCTGGGCATAGAGCAGCAATAGGGGATACACATGATAAAGTCACCCCAAGACACAGGGACAGAGAATTCAGTGGAAAGACTCCGAGAATTCTGCTCCCAGAGATCATTCCTGCTCACACTGACCCTTGTAGAAAGGGGACATCGTTCCAGGCAGCCTGTACTGAGCATGTGGCTCCTGAGTGGGGTTTGTTGTTTAGGAAACCTGCTCCGGCTTTTCCATTCTTTCCTTCCAAACAGGAAAACTTCTCCTGGGGCTGTGTGCAGGCAGAGCCCTGAGGAGAGCAGGTGGCACATGGTGCGCTGGGCTGGGACAGCCAGCTGCAGAGCTCAAGGGAAGAAGCCCAAAGTGTCACAATGGCTCCTTGCCTTCACATGCAACACCTGGGTCACAATGGTCTCCTTGATTCCATGAGGCCCCACTGTGTCACAATGGCTCCTTGGTTCCATCAGGTTCCGCAGTGTCACCATGGTCTCCTTTGATCCGCACTGTCATCATGGACAATTGGTTCCATGAGGCCCCGCAGTGTCACAATGGTCCCTTGCTTCCATAGCTTTTACGTTGTAACAATGGACTCCTTGCTTCTATGAGCTAGCCTGCTTTTTGCAGAGGTGTCTTTGGTTCCAACAAGGCCCCGCTGTGTCTCTGCACCCTGGCTTCCATGTGGATCTGGAGTATCACAAAGGCTCCTTGGTTCCACCAGGTCCTGCTGTGTCACAATGGGTCCTGTGGTCCCTGAGGCCCTCCAAAGTCATTGTGGAGGCTTGCTTCCATGAGGTTCCATTATGTGCCAGTGGTCATCTTGGTTCCAGGAGTTTCCTTAGTGTCACAATGCTCTCCATGCTTCCATTAGGCCCTGCTTTGCCACAATGGTCCCCTTGTTTCCATGAGGCCCCGCTGTGTCACAATGGACCTATGGTTCCATGATGTTGCGTGGTGTCACCGTGCTCTTCTTGAATCCGCAGTGTAACCATGGACCATTGGTTCCATGCAGCCGTGTCACAATGGGCTCCTTGATTCCATGATTCCCCACGGTGTCACAATGGAGCCTTGTTTCTAGGAGGTTCTGTACTGTCACAATTGCCTCCTTGATGCCATCAGCCCCTGCAGTGTCACAATGGCTCCTTGGTTCCATGAGGAACACAATAGCTTGGCATAAGCATTGAGCAACAGCTGCTGAACACACCTGGCAACATCTGCTTGCATCAAAAGAGGGCTTCAAGCTGACAATGGCACCAGCAGCTTCCATCTGCAACAGAGACCCAGGAAAGGACAGGCTGTGCCGGTTTGGACAAATGTGGAGGAAAATATCCTCTGATAGAAGGCAGGTTACACCCAGCCCTCCCCCACCAGGTTTTTGGAAAAAAGAACTTTCCTGGGAAGAAAGTGAAAGAGATAAAAACTATTTTTTTAACAAACACACAGGAAAAGGATAACAATGCTAAATATTAAAAGCTCTCGCTGTGCAGAGAAAGCTGGGATAATTTGAGAGTCCTTCCGTGTTTCGGTGGGGTCTCCTGAAACATCCATAGACAGCGAGGCCCGTGCAAAGAAACAGGGAGCGATTCTTGAGAGAAGTTTCAGAGCTCTTTCTTCTCCAGCCACATGGGCGGGGCACTGCCAAAGAACTGAGCAATCACAGCACAACCAGGGCCCTCCTCGCACAGGGCAACACAAAATAAGCAGTGCTGAACAGGATTAGGGCACATGTCAGCAGGGAGCAGGGAGACCCCGTGCCCAGGCCATGCCTCTACCCCAGGGTCCCCTCTCCCATGACCTCATGGCAGGGGGGAGGAACCCCAACACTTCCGTAGGTGTAGTCTCTCTCCTCCTCCTTGCAGCTGGCTCATGGGCCCACATTCAGGGCCCCCACCTCGGGAGAAAATTCTCCCAATGTGCTCTGATGTTGAAAGAGTCAAGAAGAGAAGAAGGGAAAAAAACCCCCAAAGTCCCAGGAAAACAAAGTTCAACTCTCCATCTCCCCCCAGAGAAAAGGAGCTGAAAACTGGCTAAAAAGAAACAAAGTTGCTTCCCTCTGCTCTTGCTGCAAGCAGGATGCAGAGGAGTGTGTATGTGTGTCCTTGAACAAACGCTCTGAGAAGTTTGTCCGGTTTTTTTTCCTCTCCCCCCTCTCAGGCTCAGTTGAAAGGCACAGAAATGCACAAAGTTCACTTCTGGGCATAGAGCAGCAATAGGGGATACACACGATAAAGTCACCCCAAGACACAGGGACAGAGAATTCAGTGGAAAGACTCCGAGAATTCTGCTCCCAGAGATCATTCATTCCTGCTCACACTGACCCTTGTAGAAAGGGGACATCGTTCCAGGCAGCCTGTACTGAGCATGTGGCTCCTGAGTGGGGTTTGTTGTTTAGGAAACCTGCTCCGGCTTTTCCATTCTTTCCTTCCAAACAGGAAAACTTCTCCTGGGGCTGTGTGCAGGCAGAGCCCTGAGGAGAGCAGGTGGCACATGGTGCGCTGGGCTGGGACAGCCAGCTGCAGAGCTCAAGGGAAGAAGCCCAAAGTGTCACAATGGCTCCTTGCCTTCACATGCAACACCTGGGTCACAATGGTCTCCTTGATTCCATGAGGCCCCACTGTGTCACAATGGCTCCTTGGTTCCATCAGGTTCCGCAGTGTCACCATGGTCTCCTTTGATCCGCACTGTCATCATGGACAATTGGTTCCATGAGGCCCCGCAGTGTCACAATGGTCCCTTGCTTCCATAGGTTTGATGTTGTAACAATGGACTCCTTGCTTCTATGAGCTAGCCTGCTTTTTGCAGAGGTGTCTTTGGTTCCAACAAGGCCCCGCTGTGTCTCAGTGCACCCTGGCTTCCATGTGGATCTGGAGTATCACAAAGGCTCCTTGGTTCCACCAGGTCCTGCTGTGTCACAATGGGTCCTGTGGTCCCTGAGGCCCTCCAAAGTCATCGTGAAGGCTTGCTTCCATGAGGTTCCATTATGTGCCAGTGGTCATCTTGGTTCCAGGAGTTTCCTTAGTGTCACAATGCTCTCCATGCTTCCTTTAGGCCCTGCTTTGCCACAATGGTCCCCTTGTTTCCATGAGGCCCTGCTGTGTCACAATGGACGTACGGTTCCATGATGTTGCGTGGTGTCACCGTGCTCTTCTTGAATCCGCAGTGTAACCATGGACCATTGGTTCCATGCGGCCTGGCAGTGTCACAATGGGCTCCTTGATTCCATGATTCCCCACGGTGTCACAATGGAGCCTTGTTTCTAGGAGGTTCTGTACTGTCACAATTGCCTCCTTGATGCCATCAGCCCCTGCAGTGTCACAATGGCTCCTTGGTTCCATGAGGAACACAATAGCTTGGCATAAGCATTGAGCAACAGCTGCTGAACACACCTGGCAACATCTGCTTGCATCAAAAGAGGGCTTCAAGCTGACAATGGCACCAGCAGCTTCCATCTGCAACAGAGACCCAGGAAAGGACAGGCTGTGCCGGTTTGGACAAATGTGGAGGAAAATATCCTCTGATAGAAGGCAGGTTACACCCAGCCCTCCCCCACCAGGTTTTTGGAAAAAAGAACTTTCCTGGGAAGAAAGTGAAAGAGATAAAAACTATTTTTTTAACAAACACACAGGAAAAGGATAACAATGCTAAATATTAAAAGCTCTCGCTGTGCAGAGAAAGCTGGGATAATTTGAGAGTCCTTCCGTGTTTCGGTGGGGTCTCCTGAAACATCCATAGACAGCGAGGCCCGTGCAAAGAAACAGGGAGCGATTCTTGAGAGAAGTTTCAGAGCTCTTTCTTCTCCAGCCACATGGGCGGGGCACTGCCAAAGAACTGAGCAATCACAGCACAACCAGGGCCCTCCTCGCACAGGGCAACACAAAATAAGCAGTGCTGAACAGGATTAGGGCACATGTCAGCAGGGAGCAGGGAGACCCCGTGCCCAGGCCATGCCTCTACCCCAGGGTCCCCTCTCCCATGACCTCATGGCAGGGGGGAGGAACCCCAACACTTCCGTAGGTGTAGTCTCTCTCCTCCTCCTTGCAGCTGGCTCATGGGCCCACATTCAGGGCCCCCACCTCGGGAGAAAATTCTCCCAATGTGCTCTGATGTTGAAAGAGTCAAGAAGAGAAGAAGGGAAAAAAACCCCCAAAGTCCCAGGAAAACAAAGTTCAACTCTCCATCTCCCCCCAGAGAAAAGGAGCTGAAAACTGGCTAAAAAGAAACAAAGTTGCTTCCCTCTGCTCTTGCTGCAAGCAGGATGCAGAGGAGTGTGTATGTGTGTCCTTGAACAAACGCTCTGAGAAGTTTGTCCGGTTTTTTTTCCTCTCCCCCCTCTCAGGCTCAGTTGAAAGGCACAGAAATGCACAAAGTTCACTTCTGGGCATAGAGCAGCAATAGGGGATACACACGATAAAGTCACCCCAAGACACAGGGACAGAGAATTCAGTGGAAAGACTCCGAGAATTCTGCTCCCAGAGATCATTCATTCCTGCTCACACTGACCCTTGTAGAAAGGGGACATCGTTCCAGGCAGCCTGTACTGAGCATGTGGCTCCTGAGTGGGGTTTGTTGTTTAGGAAACCTGCTCCGGCTTTTCCATTCTTTCCTTCCAAACAGGAAAACTTCTCCTGGGGCTGTGTGCAGGCAGAGCCCTGAGGAGAGCAGGTGGCACATGGTGCGCTGGGCTGGGACAGCCAGCTGCAGAGCTCAAGGGAAGAAGCCCAAAGTGTCACAATGGCTCCTTGCCTTCACATGCAACACCTGGGTCACAATGGTCTCCTTGATTCCATGAGGCCCCACTGTGTCACAATGGCTCCTTGGTTCCATCAGGTTCCGCAGTGTCACCATGGTCTCCTTTGATCCGCACTGTCATCATGGACAATTGGTTCCATGAGGCCCCGCAGTGTCACAATGGTCCCTTGCTTCCATAGGTTTGATGTTGTAACAATGGACTCCTTGCTTCTATGAGCTAGCCTGCTTTTTGCAGAGGTGTCTTTGGTTCCAACAAGGCCCCGCTGTGTCTCAGTGCACCCTGGCTTCCATGTGGATCTGGAGTATCACAAAGGCTCCTTGGTTCCACCAGGTCCTGCTGTGTCACAATGGGTCCTGTGGTCCCTGAGGCCCTCCAAAGTCATCGTGAAGGCTTGCTTCCATGAGGTTCCATTATGTGCCAGTGGTCATCTTGGTTCCAGGAGTTTCCTTAGTGTCACAATGCTCTCCATGCTTCCTTTAGGCCCTGCTTTGCCACAATGGTCCCCTTGTTTCCATGAGGCCCTGCTGTGTCACAATGGACGTACGGTTCCATGATGTTGCGTGGTGTCACCGTGCTCTTCTTGAATCCGCAGTGTAACCATGGACCATTGGTTCCATGCGGCCTGGCAGTGTCACAATGGGCTCCTTGATTCCATGATTCCCCACGGTGTCACAATGGAGCCTTGTTTCTAGGAGGTTCTGTACTGTCACAATTGCCTCCTTGATGCCATCAGCCCCTGCAGTGTCACAATGGCTCCTTGGTTCCATGAGGAACACAATAGCTTGGCATAAGCATTGAGCAACAGCTGCTGAACACACCTGGCAACATCTGCTTGCATCAAAAGAGGGCTTCAAGCTGACAATGGCACCAGCAGCTTCCATCTGCAACAGAGACCCAGGAAAGGACAGGCTGTGCCGGTTTGGACAAATGTGGAGGAAAATATCCTCTGATAGAAGGCAGGTTACACCCAGCCCTCCCCCACCAGGTTTTTGGAAAAAAGAACTTTCCTGGGAAGAAAGTGAAAGAGATAAAAACTATTTTTTTAACAAACACACAGGAAAAGGATAACAATGCTAAATATTAAAAGCTCTCGCTGTGCAGAGAAAGCTGGGATAATTTGAGAGTCCTTCCGTGTTTCGGTGGGGTCTCCTGAAACATCCATAGACAGCGAGGCCCGTGCAAAGAAACAGGGAGCGATTCTTGAGAGAAGTTTCAGAGCTCTTTCTTCTCCAGCCACATGGGCGGGGCACTGCCAAAGAACTGAGCAATCACAGCACAACCAGGGCCCTCCTCGCACAGGGCAACACAAAATAAGCAGTGCTGAACAGGATTAGGGCACATGTCAGCAGGGAGCAGGGAGACCCCGTGCCCAGGCCATGCCTCTACCCCAGGGTCCCCTCTCCCATGACCTCATGGCAGGGGGGAGGAACCCCAACACTTCCGTAGGTGTAGTCTCTCTCCTCCTCCTTGCAGCTGGCTCATGGGCCCACATTCAGGGCCCCCACCTCGGGAGAAAATTCTCCCAATGTGCTCTGATGTTGAAAGAGTCAAGAAGAGAAGAAGGGAAAAAAACCCCCAAAGTCCCAGGAAAACAAAGTTCAACTCTCCATCTCCCCCCAGAGAAAAGGAGCTGAAAACTGGCTAAAAAGAAACAAAGTTGCTTCCCTCTGCTCTTGCTGCAAGCAGGATGCAGAGGAGTGTGTATGTGTGTCCTTGAACAAACGCTCTGAGAAGTTTGTCCGGTTTTTTTTCCTCTCCCCCCTCTCAGGCTCAGTTGAAAGGCACAGAAATGCACAAAGTTCACTTCTGGGCATAGAGCAGCAATAGGGGATACACACGATAAAGTCACCCCAAGACACAGGGACAGAGAATTCAGTGGAAAGACTCCGAGAATTCTGCTCCCAGAGATCATTCATTCCTGCTCACACTGACCCTTGTAGAAAGGGGACATCGTTCCAGGCAGCCTGTACTGAGCATGTGGCTCCTGAGTGGGGTTTGTTGTTTAGGAAACCTGCTCCGGCTTTTCCATTCTTTCCTTCCAAACAGGAAAACTTCTCCTGGGGCTGTGTGCAGGCAGAGCCCTGAGGAGAGCAGGTGGCACATGGTGCGCTGGGCTGGGACAGCCAGCTGCAGAGCTCAAGGGAAGAAGCCCAAAGTGTCACAATGGCTCCTTGCCTTCACATGCAACACCTGGGTCACAATGGTCTCCTTGATTCCATGAGGCCCCACTGTGTCACAATGGCTCCTTGGTTCCATCAGGTTCCGCAGTGTCACCATGGTCTCCTTTGATCCGCACTGTCATCATGGACAATTGGTTCCATGAGGCCCCGCAGTGTCACAATGGTCCCTTGCTTCCATAGGTTTGATGTTGTAACAATGGACTCCTTGCTTCTATGAGCTAGCCTGCTTTTTGCAGAGGTGTCTTTGGTTCCAACAAGGCCCCGCTGTGTCTCAGTGCACCCTGGCTTCCATGTGGATGTGGAGTATCACAAAGGCTCCTTGGTTCCACCAGGTCCTGCTGTGTCACAATGGGTCCTGTGGTCCCTGAGGCCCTCCAAAGTCATCGTGAAGGCTTGCTTCCATGAGGTTCCATTATGTGCCAGTGGTCATCTTGGTTCCAGGAGTTTCCTTAGTGTCACAATGCTCTCCATGCTTCCTTTAGGCCCTGCTTTGCCACAATGGTCCCCTTGTTTCCATGAGGCCCCGCTGTGTCACAATGGACGTACGGTTCCATGATGTTGCGTGGTGTCACCGTGCTCTTCTTGAATCCGCAGTGTAACCATGGACCATTGGTTCCATGCGGCCTGGCAGTGTCACAATGGGCTCCTTGATTCCATGATTCCCCACGGTGTCACAATGGAGCCTTGTTTCTAGGAGGTTCTGTACTGTCACAATTGCCTCCTTGATGCCATCAGCCCCTGCAGTGTCACAATGGCTCCTTGGTTCCATGAGGAACACAATAGCTTGGCATAAGCATTGAGCAACAGCTGCTGAACACACCTGGCAACATCTGCTTGCATCAAAAGAGGGCTTCAAGCTGACAATGGCACCAGCAGCTTCCATCTGCAACAGAGACCCAGGAAAGGACAGGCTGTGCCGGTTTGGACAAATGTGGAGGAAAATATCCTCTGATAGAAGGCAGGTTACACCCAGCCCTCCCCCACCAGGTTTTTGGAAAAAAGAACTTTCCTGGGAAGAAAGTGAAAGAGATAAAAACTATTTTTTTAACAAACACACAGGAAAAGGATAACAATGCTAAATATTAAAAGCTCTCGCTGTGCAGAGAAAGCTGGGATAATTTGAGAGTCCTTCCGTGTTTCGGTGGGGTCTCCTGAAACATCCATAGACAGCGAGGCCCGTGCAAAGAAACAGGGAGCGATTCTTGAGAGAAGTTTCAGAGCTCTTTCTTCTCCAGCCACATGGGCGGGGCACTGCCAAAGAACTGAGCAATCACAGCACAACCAGGGCCCTCCTCGCACAGGGCAACACAAAATAAGCAGTGCTGAACAGGATTAGGGCACATGTGAGCAGGGAGCAGGGAGACCCCGTGCCCAGGCCATGCCTCTACCCCAGGGTCCCCTCTCCCATGACCTCATGGCAGGGGGGAGGAACCCCAACACTTCCGTAGGTGTAGTCTCTCTCCTCCTCCTTGCAGCTGGCTCATGGGCCCACATTCAGGGCCCCCACCTCGGGAGAAAATTCTCCCAATGTGCTCTGATGTTGAAAGAGTCAAGAAGAGAAGAAGGGAAAAAAACCCCCAAAGTCCCAGGAAAACAAAGTTCAACTCTCCATCTCCCCCCAGAGAAAAGGAGCTGAAAACTGGCTAAAAAGAAACAAAGTTGCTTCCCTCTGCTCTTGCTGCAAGCAGGATGCAGAGGAGTGTGTATGTGTGTCCTTGAACAAACGCTCTGAGAAGTTTGTCCGGTTTTTTCTCCTCTCCTCCCTCTCAGGCTCAGTTGAAAGGCACAGAAATGCACAAAGTTCACTTCTGGGCATAGAGCAGCAATAGGGGATACACATGATAAAGTCACCCCAAGACACAGGGACAGAGAATTCAGTGGAAAGACTCCGAGAATTCTGCTCCCAGAGATCATTCATTCCTGCTCACACTGACCCTTGTAGAAAGGGGACATCGTTCCAGGCAGCCTGTACTGAGCATGTGGCTCCTGAGTGGGGTTTGTTGTTTAGGAAACCTGCTCCGGCTTTTCCATTCTTTCCTTCCAAACAGGAAAACTTCTCCTGGGGCTGTGTGCAGGCAGAGCCCTGAGGAGAGCAGGTGGCACATGGTGCGCTGGGCTGGGACAGCCAGCTGCAGAGCTCAAGGGAAGAAGCCCAAAGTGTCACAATGGCTCCTTGCCTTCACATGCAACACCTGGGTCACAATGGTCTCCTTGATTCCATGAGGCCCCACTGTGTCAAAATGGCTCCTTGGTTCCATCAGGTTCCGCAGTGTCACCATGGTCTCCTTTGATCCGCATTGTCATAATGGACAATTAGTTCCATGAGGCCCCGCAGTGTCACAATGGTCCCTTGCTTCCATAGGTTTGATGTTGTAACAATGGACTCCTTGCTTCTATGAGCTAGCCTGCTTTTTGCAGAGGTGTCTTTGGTTCCAACAAGGCCCCGCTGTGTCTCAGTGCACCCTGGCTTCCATGTGGATGTGGAGTATCACAAAGGCTCCTTGGTTCCACCAGGTCCTGCTGTGTCACAATGGGTCCTGTGGTCCCTGAGGTCCTCCAAAGTCATCGTGAAGGCTTGCTTCCATGAGGTTCCATTATGTGCCAGTGGTCATCTTGGTTCCAGGAGTTTCCTTAGTGTCACAATGCTCTCCATGCTTCCTTTAGGCCCTGCTTTGCCACAATGGTCCCCTTGTTTCCATGAGGCCCTGCTGTGTCACAATGGACGTACGGTTCCATGATGTTGCGTGGTGTCACCGTGCTCTTCTTGAATCCGCAGTGTAACCATGGACCATTGGTTCCATGCGGCCTGGCAGTGTCACAATGGGCTCCTTGATTCCATGATTCCCCACGGTGTCACAATGGAGCCTTGTTTCTAGGAGGTTCTGTACTGTGACAATTGTCTCCTTGATGCCATCAGCCCCTGCAGTGTCACAATGGCTCCTTGGTTCCATGAGGAACACAATAGCTTGGCATAAGCATTGAGCAACAGCTGCTGAACACACCTGGCAACATCTGCTTGCATCAAAAGAGGGCTTCAAGCTGACAATGGCACCAGCAGCTTCCATCTGCAACAGAGACCCAGGAAAGGACAGGCTGTGCCAGTTTGGACAAATTTGGAGGAAAATATCCTCTGATAGAAGGCAGGTTACACCCAGCCATCCCCCACCAGGTTTGGGAAAAAAGAATTTTCCTGGGAAGAAAGTGAAAGAGAGAAAACCTCTTTTTTTAACAAACACACAGGAAAAGGATAACAATGCTAAATATTAAAACCTCTCGCTGTGCAGAGAAAGCTGGGATAATTTGAGAGTCCTTCCGTGTTTCGGTGGGGTCTCCTGAAACATCCATAGACAGCGAGGCCCGTGCAAAGAAACAGGGAGCGATTCTTGAGAGAAGTTTCAGAGCTCTTTCTTCTCCAGCCACATGGGCGCGGCACTGCCAAAGAACTGAGCAATCACGGCACAAGCAGGGCCCTCCTCGCACAAGGCAACACAAAATAAGCAGTGCTGAACAGGATTAGGGCACATGTGAGCAGGGAGCAGGGAGACCCCCCGTGCCCAGGCCATGCCTCTACCCCAGGGTCCCCTCTCCCATGACCTCATGGCAGGGGGGAGGAACCCCAACACTTCCGTAGGTGTAGTCTCTCTCCTCCTCCTTGCAGCTGCCTCATGGGCCCACATTCAGGGCCCCCACCTCGGGAGAAAATTCTCCCAATGTGCTCTGATGTTGAAAGAGTCAAGAAGAGAAGAAGGGAAAAAAACCCCCAAAGTCCCAGGAAAACAAAGTTCAACTCTCCATCTCCCCCCAGAGAAAAGGAGCTGAAAACTGGCTAAAAAGAAACAAAGTTGCTTCCCTCTGCTCTTGCTGCAAGCAGGATGCAGAGGAGTGTGTATGTGTGTCCTTGAACAAACGCTCTGAGAAGTTTGTCCGGTTTTTTTTCCTCTCCCCCCTCTCAGGCTCAGTTGAAAGGCACAGAAATGCACAAAGTTCACTTCTGGGCATAGAGCAGCAATAGGGGATACACACGATAAAGTCACCCCAAGACACAGGGACAGAGAATTCAGTGGAAAGACTCCGAGAATTCTGCTCCCAGAGATCATTCATTCCTGCTCACACTGACCCTTGTAGAAAGGGGACATCGTTCCAGGCAGCCTGTACTGAGCATGTGGCTCCTGAGTGGGGTTTGTTGTTTAGGAAACCTGCTCCGGCTTTTCCATTCTTTCCTTCCAAACAGGAAAACTTCTCCTGGGGCTGTGTGCAGGCAGAGCCCTGAGGAGAGCAGGTGGCACATGGTGCGCTGGGCTGGGACAGCCAGCTGCAGAGCTCAAGGGAAGAAGCCCAAAGTGTCACAATGGCTCCTTGCCTTCACATGCAACACCTGGGTCACAATGGTCTCCTTGATTCCATGAGGCCCCACTGTGTCACAATGGCTCCTTGGTTCCATCAGGTTCCGCAGTGTCACCATGGTCTCCTTTGATCCGCACTGTCATCATGGACAATTGGTTCCATGAGGCCCCGCAGTGTCACAATGGTCCCTTGCTTCCATAGGTTTGATGTTGTAACAATGGACTCCTTGCTTCTATGAGCTAGCCTGCTTTTTGCAGAGGTGTCTTTGGTTCCAACAAGGCCCCGCTGTGTCTCAGTGCACCCTGGCTTCCATGTGGATGTGGAGTATCACAAAGGCTCCTTGGTTCCACCAGGTCCTGCTGTGTCACAATGGGTCCTGTGGTCCCTGAGGCCCTCCAAAGTCATCGTGAAGGCTTGCTTCCATGAGGTTCCATTATGTGCCAGTGGTCATCTTGGTTCCAGGAGTTTCCTTAGTGTCACAATGCTCTCCATGCTTCCTTTAGGCCCTGCTTTGCCACAATGGTCCCCTTGTTTCCATGAGGCCCTGCTGTGTCACAATGGACGTACGGTTCCATGATGTTGCGTGGTGTCACCGTGCTCTTCTTGAATCCGCAGTGTAACCATGGACCATTGGTTCCATGCGGCCTGGCAGTGTCACAATGGGCTCCTTGATTCCATGATTCCCCACGGTGTCACAATGGAGCCTTGTTTCTAGGAGGTTCTGTACTGTCACAATTGCCTCCTTGATGCCATCAGCCCCTGCAGTGTCACAATGGCTCCTTGGTTCCATGAGGAACACAATAGCTTGGCATAAGCATTGAGCAACAGCTGCTGAACACACCTGGCAACATCTGCTTGCATCAAAAGAGGGCTTCAAGCTGACAATGGCACCAGCAGCTTCCATCTGCAACAGAGACCCAGGAAAGGACAGGCTGTGCCGGTTTGGACAAATGTGGAGGAAAATATCCTCTGATAGAAGGCAGGTTACACCCAGCCCTCCCCCACCAGGTTTTTGGAAAAAAGAACTTTCCTGGGAAGAAAGTGAAAGAGATAAAAACTATTTTTTTAACAAACACACAGGAAAAGGATAACAATGCTAAATATTAAAAGCTCTCGCTGTGCAGAGAAAGCTGGGATAATTTGAGAGTCCTTCCGTGTTTCGGTGGGGTCTCCTGAAACATCCATAGACAGCGAGGCCCGTGCAAAGAAACAGGGAGCGATTCTTGAGAGAAGTTTCAGAGCTCTTTCTTCTCCAGCCACATGGGCGGGGCACTGCCAAAGAACTGAGCAATCACAGCACAACCAGGGCCCTCCTCGCACAGGGCAACACAAAATAAGCAGTGCTGAACAGGATTAGGGCACATGTCAGCAGGGAGCAGGGAGACCCCGTGCCCAGGCCATGCCTCTACCCCAGGGTCCCCTCTCCCATGACCTCATGGCAGGGGGGAGGAACCCCAACACTTCCGTAGGTGTAGTCTCTCTCCTCCTCCTTGCAGCTGGCTCATGGGCCCACATTCAGGGCCCCCACCTCGGGAGAAAATTCTCCCAATGTGCTCTGATGTTGAAAGAGTCAAGAAGAGAAGAAGGGAAAAAAACCCCCAAAGTCCCAGGAAAACAAAGTTCAACTCTCCATCTCCCCCCAGAGAAAAGGAGCTGAAAACTGGCTAAAAAGAAACAAAGTTGCTTCCCTCTGCTCTTGCTGCAAGCAGGATGCAGAGGAGTGTGTATGTGTGTCCTTGAACAAACGCTCTGAGAAGTTTGTCCGGTTTTTTTTCCTCTCCCCCCTCTCAGGCTCAGTTGAAAGGCACAGAAATGCACAAAGTTCACTTCTGGGCATAGAGCAGCAATAGGGGATACACACGATAAAGTCACCCCAAGACACAGGGACAGAGAATTCAGTGGAAAGACTCCGAGAATTCTGCTCCCAGAGATCATTCATTCCTGCTCACACTGACCCTTGTAGAAAGGGGACATCGTTCCAGGCAGCCTGTACTGAGCATGTGGCTCCTGAGTGGGGTTTGTTGTTTAGGAAACCTGCTCCGGCTTTTCCATTCTTTCCTTCCAAACAGGAAAACTTCTCCTGGGGCTGTGTGCAGGCAGAGCCCTGAGGAGAGCAGGTGGCACATGGTGCGCTGGGCTGGGACAGCCAGCTGCAGAGCTCAAGGGAAGAAGCCCAAAGTGTCACAATGGCTCCTTGCCTTCACATGCAACACCTGGGTCACAATGGTCTCCTTGATTCCATGAGGCCCCACTGTGTCACAATGGCTCCTTGGTTCCATCAGGTTCCGCAGTGTCACCATGGTCTCCTTTGATCCGCACTGTCATCATGGACAATTGGTTCCATGAGGCCCCGCAGTGTCACAATGGTCCCTTGCTTCCATAGGTTTGATGTTGTAACAATGGACTCCTTGCTTCTATGAGCTAGCCTGCTTTTTGCAGAGGTGTCTTTGGTTCCAACAAGGCCCCGCTGTGTCTCAGTGCACCCTGGCTTCCATGTGGATCTGGAGTATCACAAAGGCTCCTTGGTTCCACCAGGTCCTGCTGTGTCACAATGGGTCCTGTGGTCCCTGAGGCCCTCCAAAGTCATCGTGAAGGCTTGCTTCCATGAGGTTCCATTATGTGCCAGTGGTCATCTTGGTTCCAGGAGTTTCCTTAGTGTCACAATGCTCTCCATGCTTCCTTTAGGCCCTGCTTTGCCACAATGGTCCCCTTGTTTCCATGAGGCCCTGCTGTGTCACAATGGACGTACGGTTCCATGATGTTGCGTGGTGTCACCGTGCTCTTCTTGAATCCGCAGTGTAACCATGGACCATTGGTTCCATGCGGCCTGGCAGTGTCACAATGGGCTCCTTGATTCCATGATTCCCCACGGTGTCACAATGGAGCCTTGTTTCTAGGAGGTTCTGTACTGTCACAATTGCCTCCTTGATGCCATCAGCCCCTGCAGTGTCACAATGGCTCCTTGGTTCCATGAGGAACACAATAGCTTGGCATAAGCATTGAGCAACAGCTGCTGAACACACCTGGCAACATCTGCTTGCATCAAAAGAGGGCTTCAAGCTGACAATGGCACCAGCAGCTTCCATCTGCAACAGAGACCCAGGAAAGGACAGGCTGTGCCGGTTTGGACAAATGTGGAGGAAAATATCCTCTGATAGAAGGCAGGTTACACCCAGCCCTCCCCCACCAGGTTTTTGGAAAAAAGAACTTTCCTGGGAAGAAAGTGAAAGAGATAAAAACTATTTTTTTAACAAACACACAGGAAAAGGATAACAATGCTAAATATTAAAAGCTCTCGCTGTGCAGAGAAAGCTGGGATAATTTGAGAGTCCTTCCGTGTTTCGGTGGGGTCTCCTGAAACATCCATAGACAGCGAGGCCCGTGCAAAGAAACAGGGAGCGATTCTTGAGAGAAGTTTCAGAGCTCTTTCTTCTCCAGCCACATGGGCGGGGCACTGCCAAAGAACTGAGCAATCACAGCACAACCAGGGCCCTCCTCGCACAGGGCAACACAAAATAAGCAGTGCTGAACAGGATTAGGGCACATGTCAGCAGGGAGCAGGGAGACCCCGTGCCCAGGCCATGCCTCTACCCCAGGGTCCCCTCTCCCATGACCTCATGGCAGGGGGGAGGAACCCCAACACTTCCGTAGGTGTAGTCTCTCTCCTCCTCCTTGCAGCTGGCTCATGGGCCCACATTCAGGGCCCCCACCTCGGGAGAAAATTCTCCCAATGTGCTCTGATGTTGAAAGAGTCAAGAAGAGAAGAAGGGAAAAAAACCCCCAAAGTCCCAGGAAAACAAAGTTCAACTCTCCATCTCCCCCCAGAGAAAAGGAGCTGAAAACTGGCTAAAAAGAAACAAAGTTGCTTCCCTCTGCTCTTGCTGCAAGCAGGATGCAGAGGAGTGTGTATGTGTGTCCTTGAACAAACGCTCTGAGAAGTTTGTCCGGTTTTTTCTCCTCTCCTCCCTCTCAGGCTCAGTTGAAAGGCACAGAAATGCACAAAGTTCACTTCTGGGCATAGAGCAGCAATAGGGGATACACATGATAAAGTCACCCCAAGACACAGGGACAGAGAATTCAGTGGAAAGACTCCGAGAATTCTGCTCCCAGAGATCATTCATTCCTGCTCACACTGACCCTTGTAGAAAGGGGACATCGTTCCAGGCAGCCTGTACTGAGCATGTGGCTCCTGAGTGGGGTTTGTTGTTTAGGAAACCTGCTCCGGCTTTTCCATTCTTTCCTTCCAAACAGGAAAACTTCTCCTGGGGCTGTGTGCAGGCAGAGCCCTGAGGAGAGCAGGTGGCACATGGTGCGCTGGGCTGGGACAGCCAGCTGCAGAGCTCAAGGGAAGAAGCCCAAAGTGTCACAATGGCTCCTTGCCTTCACATGCAACACCTGGGTCACAATGGTCTCCTTGATTCCATGAGGCCCCACTGTGTCACACTGGCTCCTTGGTTCCATTAGGTTCCGCAGTGTCACCATGGTCTCCTTTGATCCGCATTGTCATAATGGACAATTAGTTCCATGAGGCCCCGCAGTGTCACAATGGTCCCTTGCTTCCATAGGTTTGATGTTGTAACAATGGACTCCTTGCTTCTATGAGCTAGCCTGCTTTTTGCAGAGGTGTCTTTGGTTCCAACAAGGCCCCGCTGTGTCTCAGTGCACCCTGGCTTCCATGTGGATCTGGAGTATCACAAAGGCTCCTTGGTTCCACCAGGTCCTGCTGTGTCACAATGGGTCCTGTGGTCCCTGAGGCCCTCCAAAGTCATCGTGAAGGCTTGCTTCCATGAGGTTCCATTATGTGCCAGTGGTCATCTTGGTTCCAGGAGTTTCCTTAGTGTCACAATGCTCTCCATGCTTCCTTTAGGCCCTGCTTTGCCACAATGGTCCCCTTGTTTCCATGAGGCCCCGCTGTGTCACAATGGACGTACGGTTCCATGATGTTGCGTGGTGTCACCGTGCTCTTCTTGAATCCGCAGTGTAACCATGGACCATTGGTTCCATGCGGCCTGGCAGTGTCACAATGGGCTCCTTGATTCCATGATTCCCCACGGTGTCACAATGGAGCCTTGTTTCTAGGAGGTTCTGTACTGTGACAATTGTCTCCTTGATGCCATCAGCCCCTGCAGTGTCACAATGGCTCCTTGGTTCCATGAGGAACACAATAGCTTGGCATAAGCATTGAGCAACAGCTGCTGAACACACCTGGCAACATCTGCTTGCATCAAAAGAGGGCTTCAAGCTGACAATGGCACCAGCAGCTTCCATCTGCAACAGAGACCCAGGAAAGGACAGGCTGTGCCAGTTTGGACAAATTTGGAGGAAAATATCCTCTGATAGAAGGCAGGTTACACCCAGCCATCCCCCACCAGGTTTGGGAAAAAAGAATTTTCCTGGGAAGAAAGTGAAAGAGAGAAAACCTCTTTTTTTAACAAACACACAGGAAAAGGATAACAATGCTAAATATTAAAAGCTCTCGCTGTGCAGAGAAAGCTGGGATAATTTGAGAGTCCTTCCGTGTTTCGGTGGGGTCTCCTGAAACATCCATAGACAGCGAGGCCCGTGCAAAGAAACACGGAGCGATTCTTGAGAGAAGTTTCAGAGCTCTTTCTTCTCCAGCCACATGGGCGGGGCACTGCCAAAGAACTGAGCAATCACGGCACAAGCAGGGCCCTCCTCGCACAAGGCAACACAAAATAAGCAGTGCTGAACAGGATTAGGGCACATGTGAGCAGGGAGCAGGGAGACCCCCCGTGCCCAGGCCATGCCTCTACCCCAGGGTCCCCTCTCCCATGACCTCATGGCAGGGGGGAGGAACCCCAACACTTCCGTAGGTGTAGTCTCTCTCCTCCTCCTTGCAGCTGGCTCATGGGCCCACATTCAGGGCTCCCACCTGGGTAGAAAATTCTCCCAATGTGCTCTGATGTTGAAAGAGTCAAGAAGAGAAGAAGGGAAAAAAACCCCCGAAGTCCCAGGAAAACAAAGTTCAACTCTCCATCTCCCCCCAGAGAAAAGGAGCTGAAAACTGGCTAAAAAGAAACAAGGTTGTTTCCACCGCTCTTGCTGCAAGCAGGATGCAGAGGAGTGTGTATGTGTGTCCTTGAACAAACGCTCTGAGAAGTTTGTCCGTTTTTTTTTTTTTCCTCTCTCCCCTCTCAGGCTCAGTTGAAAGGCACAGAAATGCACAAAGTTCACTTCTGGGCATAGAGCAGCAATAGGGGATACACATGATAAAGTCACCCCAAGACACAGGGACAGAGAATTCAGTGGAAAGACTCCGAGAATTCTGCTCCCAGAGATCATTCCTGCTCACACTGACCCTTGTAGAAAGGGGACATCGTTCCAGGCAGCCTGTACTGAGCATGTGGCTCCTGAGTGGGGTTTGTTGTTTAGGAAACCTGCTCCGGCTTTTCCATTCTTTCCTTGCAAACAGGAAAACTTCTCCTGGGGCTGTGTGCAGGCAGAGCCCTGAGGAGAGCAGGTGGCACATGGTGCGCTGGGCTGGGACAGCCAGCTGCAGAGCTCAAGGGAAGAAGCCCAAAGTGTCACAATGGCTCCTTGCCTTCACATGCAACACCTGGGTCACAATGGTCTCCTTGATTCCATGAGGCCCCACTGTGTCACAATGGCTCCTTGGTTCCATCAGGTTCCGCAGTGTCACCATGGTCTCCTTTGATCCGCACTGTCATCATGGACAATTGGTTCCATGAGGCCCCGCAGTGTCACAATGGTCCCTTGCTTCCATAGCTTTTACGTTGTAACAATGGACTCCTTGCTTCTATGAGCTAGCCTGCTTTTTGCAGAGGTGTCTTTGGTTCCAACAAGGCCCCGCTGTGTCTCTGCACCCTGGCTTCCATGTGGATCTGGAGTATCACAAAGGCTCCTTGGTTCCACCAGGTCCTGCTGTGTCACAATGGGTCCTGTGGTCCCTGAGGCCCTCCAAAGTCATTGTGGAGGCTTGCTTCCATGAGGTTCCATTATGTGCCAGTGGTCATCTTGGTTCCAGGAGTTTCCTTAGTGTCACAATGCTCTCCATGCTTCCTTTAGGCCCTGCTTTGCCACAATGGTCCCCTTGTTTCCATGAGGCCCCGCTGTGTCACAATGGACCTATGGTTCCATGATGTTGCGTGGTGTCACCGTGCTCTTCTTGAATCCGCAGTGTAACCATGGACCATTGGTTCCATGCAGCCGTGTCACAATGGGCTCCTTGATTCCATGATTCCCCACGGTGTCACAATGGAGCCTTGTTTCTAGGAGGTTCTGTACTGTCACAATTGCCTCCTTGATGCCATCAGCCCCTGCAGTGTCACAATGGCTCCTTGGTTCCATGAGGAACACAATAGCTTGGCATAAGCATTGAGCAACAGCTGCTGAACACACCTGGCAACATCTGCTTGCATCAAAAGAGGGCTTCAAGCTGACAATGGCACCAGCAGCTTCCATCTGCAACAGAGACCCAGGAAAGGACAGGCTGTGCCGGTTTGGACAAATGTGGAGGAAAATATCCTCTGATAGAAGGCAGGTTACACCCAGCCCTCCCCCACCAGGTTTTTGGAAAAAAGAACTTTCCTGGGAAGAAAGTGAAAGAGATAAAAAACTATTTTTTTAACAAACACACAGGAAAAGGATAACAATGCTAAATATTAAAAGCTCTCGCTGTGCAGAGAAAGCTGGGATAATTTGAGAGTCCTTCCGTGTTTCGGTGGGGTCTCCTGAAACATCCATAGACAGCGAGGCCCGTGCAAAGAAACAGGGAGCGATTCTTGAGAGAAGTTTCAGAGCTCTTTCTTCTCCAGCCACATGGGCGGGGCACTGCCAAAGAACTGAGCAATCACAGCACAACCAGGGCCCTCCTCGCACAGGGCAACACAAAATAAGCAGTGCTGAACAGGATTAGGGCACATGTGAGAAGGGAGCAGGGAGACCCCGTGCCCAGGCCATGCCTCTACCCCAGGGTCCCCTCTCCCATGACCTCATGGCAGGGGGGAGGAACCCCAACACTTCCGTAGGTGTAGTCTCTCTCCTCCTCCTTGCAGCTGGCTCATGGGCCCACATTCAGGGCCCCCACCTCGGGAGAAAATTCTCCCAATGTGCTCTGATGTTGAAAGAGTCAAGAAGAGAAGAAGGGAAAAAAACCCCCAAAGTCCCAGGAAAACAAAGTTCAACTCTCCATCTCCCCCCAGAGAAAAGGAGCTGAAAACTGGCTAAAAAGAAACAAAGTTGCTTCCCTCTGCTCTTGCTGCAAGCAGGATGCAGAGGAGTGTGTATGTGTGTCCTTGAACAAACGCTCTGAGAAGTTTGTCCGGTTTTTTTTCCTCTCCCCCCTCTCAGGCTCAGTTGAAAGGCACAGAAATGCACAAAGTTCACTTCTGGGCATAGAGCAGCAATAGGGGATACACACGATAAAGTCACCCCAAGACACAGGGACAGAGAATTCAGTGGAAAGACTCCGAGAATTCTGCTCCCAGAGATCATTCATTCCTGCTCACACTGACCCTTGTAGAAAGGGGACATCGTTCCAGGCAGCCTGTACTGAGCATGTGGCTCCTGAGTGGGGTTTGTTGTTTAGGAAACCTGCTCCGGCTTTTCCATTCTTTCCTTCCAAACAGGAAAACTTCTCCTGGGGCTGTGTGCAGGCAGAGCCCTGAGGAGAGCAGGTGGCACATGGTGCGCTGGGCTGGGACAGCCAGCTGCAGAGCTCAAGGGAAGAAGCCCAAAGTGTCACAATGGCTCCTTGCCTTCCCATGCAACACCTGGGTCACAATGGTCTCCTTGATTCCATGAGGCCCCACTGTGTCACAATGGCTCCTTGGTTCCATCAGGTTCCGCAGTGTCACCATGGTCTCCTTTGATCCGCACTGTCATCATGGACAATTGGTTCCATGAGGCCCCGCAGTGTCACAATGGTCCCTTGCTTCCATAGGTTTGATGTTGTAACAATGGACTCCTTGCTTCTATGAGCTAGCCTGCTTTTTGCAGAGGTGTCTTTGGTTCCAACAAGGCCCCGCTGTGTCTCAGTGCACCCTGGCTTCCATGTGGATGTGGAGTATCACAAAGGCTCCTTGGTTCCACCAGGTCCTGCTGTGTCACAATGGGTCCTGTGGTCCCTGAGGTCCTCCAAAGTCATCGTGAAGGCTTGCTTCCATGAGGTTCCATTATGTGCCAGTGGTCATCTTGGTTCCAGGAGTTTCCTTAGTGTCACAATGCTCTCCATGCTTCCTTTAGGCCCTGCTTTGCCACAATGGTCCCCTTGTTTCCATGAGGCCCTGCTGTGTCACAATGGACGTACGGTTCCATGATGTTGCGTGGTGTCACCGTGCTCTTCTTGAATCCGCAGTGTAACCATGGACCATTGGTTCCATGCGGCCTGGCAGTGTCACAATGGGCTCCTTGATTCCATGATTCCCCACGGTGTCACAATGGAGCCTTGTTTCTAGGAGGTTCTGTACTGTGACAATTGTCTCCTTGATGCCATCAGCCCCTGCAGTGTCACAATGGCTCCTTGGTTCCATGAGGAACACAATAGCTTGGCATAAGCATTGAGCAACAGCTGCTGAACACACCTGGCAACATCTGCTTGCATCAAAAGAGGGCTTCAAGCTGACAATGGCACCAGCAGCTTCCATCTGCAACAGACACCCAGGAAAGGACAGGCTGTGCCAGTTTGGACAAATTTGGAGGAAAATATCCTCTGATAGAAGGCAGGTTACACCCAGCCATCCCCCACCAGGTTTGGGAAAAAAGAATTTTCCTGGGAAGAAAGTGAAAGAGAGAAAACCTCTTTTTTTAACAAACACCCAGGAAAAGGATAGCAATGCTAAATATTAAAAGCTCTCGCTGTGCAGAGAAAGCTGGGATAATTTTAGAGTCCTTCTGTGTTTCGGTGGGGTCTCCTGAAACATCCATAGATAGCGAGGCCCGTGCAAAGAAATAGGGAGCGATTCTTGAGAGAAGTTTCAGAGCTCTTTCTTCTCCAGCCACATGGGCGGGGCACTGCCAAAGAACTGAGCAATCACAGCACAACCAGGGCCCTCCTCGCACAGGGCAACACAAAATAAGCAGTGCTGAACAGGATTAGGGCACATGTCAGCAGGGAGCAGGGAGACCCCCGTGCCCAGGCCATGCCTCTACCCCAGGGTCCCCTCTCCCATGACCTCATGGCAGGGGGGAGGAACCCCAACACTTCCGTAGGTGTAGTCTCTCTCCTCCTCCTTGCAGCTGGCTCATGGGCCCACATTCAGGGCCCCCACCTCGGGAGAAAATTCTCCCAATGTGCTCTGATGTTGAAAGAGTCAAGAAGAGAAGAAGGGAAAAAAACCCCCCGAAGTCCCAGGAAAACAAAGTTCAACTCTCCATCTCCCTCCAGAGAAAAGGAGCTGAAAACTGGCAAAAAAGAAACAAAGTTGCTTCCTCTGCTCTTGCTGCAAGCAGGATGCAGAGGAGTGTGTATGTGTGTCCTCGAAAAAACGCTCTGAGAAGTTTGTCCGGTTTTTTTCCTCTCCCCCCTCTCAGGCTCAGTTGAAAGGCACAGAAATGCACAAAGTTCACTTCTGGGCATAGAGCAGCAATAGGGGATACACATGATAAAGTCACCCCAAGACACAGGGACAGAGAATTCAGTGGAAAGACTCCGAGAATTCTGCTCCCAGAGATCATTCATTCCTGCTCACACTGACCCTTGTAGAAAGGGGACCTCGTTCCAGGCAGCCTGTACTGAGCATGTGGCTCCTGAGTGGGGTTTGTTGTTTAGGAAACCTGCTCCGGCTTTTCCATTCTTTCCTTGCAAACAGGAAAACTTCTCCTGGGGCTGTGTGCAGGCAGAGCCCTGAGGAGAGCAGGTGGCACATGGTGCGCTGGGCTGGGACAGCCAGCTGCAGAGCTCAAGGGAAGAAGCCCAAAGTGTCACAATGGCTCCTTGCCTTCACATGCAACACCTGGGTCACAATGGTCTCCTTGATTCCATGAGGCCCCACTGTGTCAAAATGGCTCCTTGGTTCCATCAGGTTCCGCAGTGTCACCATGGTCTCCATTGATCCGCACTGTCATCATGGACAATTGGTTCCATGAGGCCCCGCAGTGTCACAATGGTCCCTTGCTTCCATAGCTTTTACGTTGTAACAATGGACTCCTTGCTTCTATGAGCTAGCCTGCTTTTTGCAGAGGTGTCTTTGGTTCCAACAAGGCCCCGCTGTGTCTCAGTGCACCCTGGTTTCCATGTGGATGTGGAGTATCACAAAGGCTCCTTGGTTCCACCAGGTCCTGCTGTGTCACAATGGGTCCTGTGGTCCCTGAGGCCCTCCAAAGTCATTGTGGAGGCTTGCTTCCATGAGGTTCCATTATGTGCCAGTGGTCATCTTGGTTCCAGGAGTTTCCTTAGTGTCACAATGCTCTCCATGCTTCCATTAGGCCCTGCTTTGCCACAATGGTCCCCTTGTTTCCATGAGGCCCCGCTGTGTCACAATGGACCTATGGTTCCATGATGTTGCGTGGTGTCACCGTGCTCTTCTTGAATCCGCAGTGTAACCATGGACCATTGGTTCCATGCAGCCGTGTCACAATGGGCTCCTTGATTCCATGATTCCCCACGGTGTCACAATGGAGCCTTGTTTCTAGGAGGTTCTGTACTGTCACAATTGCCTCCTTGATGCCATCAGCCCCTGCAGTGTCACAATGGCTCCTTGGTTCCATGAGGAACACAATAGCTTGGCATAAGCATTGAGCAACAGCTGCTGAACACACCTGGCAACATCTGCTTGCATCAAAAGAGGGCTTCAAGCTGACAATGGCACCAGCAGCTTCCATCTGCAACAGAGACCCAGGAAAGGACAGGCTGTGCCGGTTTGGACAAATGTGGAGGAAAATATCCTCTGATAGAAGGCAGGTTACACCCAGCCCTCCCCCACCAGGTTTTTGGAAAAAAGAACTTTCCTGGGAAGAAAGTGAAAGAGATAAAAAACTATTTTTTTAACAAACACACAGGAAAAGGATAACAATGCTAAATATTAAAAGCTCTCGCTGTGCAGAGAAAGCTGGGATAATTTGAGAGTCCTTCCGTGTTTCGGTGGGGTCTCCTGAAACATCCATAGACAGCGAGGCCCGTGCAAAGAAACAGGGAGCGATTCTTGAGAGAAGTTTCAGAGCTCTTTCTTCTCCAGCCACATGGGCGGGGCACTGCCAAAGAACTGAGCAATCACAGCACAACCAGGGCCCTCCTCGCACAGGGCAACACAAAATAAGCAGTGCTGAACAGGATTAGGGCACATGTGAGAAGGGAGCAGGGAGACCCCGTGCCCAGGCCATGCCTCTACCCCAGGGTCCCCTCTCCCATGACCTCATGGCAGGGGGGAGGAACCCCAACACTTCCGTAGGTGTAGTCTCTCTCCTCCTCCTTGCAGCTGGCTCATGGGCCCACATTCAGGGCCCCCACCTCGGGAGAAAATTCTCCCAATGTGCTCTGATGTTGAAAGAGTCAAGAAGAGAAGAAGGGAAAAAAACCCCCAAAGTCCCAGGAAAACAAAGTTCAACTCTCCATCTCCCCCCAGAGAAAAGGAGCTGAAAACTGGCTAAAAAGAAACAAAGTTGCTTCCCTCTGCTCTTGCTGCAAGCAGGATGCAGAGGAGTGTGTATGTGTGTCCTTGAACAAACGCTCTGAGAAGTTTGTCCGGTTTTTTTTCCTCTCCCCCCTCTCAGGCTCAGTTGAAAGGCACAGAAATGCACAAAGTTCACTTCTGGGCATAGAGCAGCAATAGGGGATACACACGATAAAGTCACCCCAAGACACAGGGACAGAGAATTCAGTGGAAAGACTCCGAGAATTCTGCTCCCAGAGATCATTCATTCCTGCTCACACTGACCCTTGTAGAAAGGGGACATCGTTCCAGGCAGCCTGTACTGAGCATGTGGCTCCTGAGTGGGGTTTGTTGTTTAGGAAACCTGCTCCGGCTTTTCCATTCTTTCCTTCCAAACAGGAAAACTTCTCCTGGGGCTGTGTGCAGGCAGAGCCCTGAGGAGAGCAGGTGGCACATGGTGCGCTGGGCTGGGACAGCCAGCTGCAGAGCTCAAGGGAAGAAGCCCAAAGTGTCACAATGGCTCCTTGCCTTCCCATGCAACACCTGGGTCACAATGGTCTCCTTGATTCCATGAGGCCCCACTGTGTCACAATGGCTCCTTGGTTCCATCAGGTTCCGCAGTGTCACCATGGTCTCCTTTGATCCGCACTGTCATCATGGACAATTGGTTCCATGAGGCCCCGCAGTGTCACAATGGTCCCTTGCTTCCATAGGTTTGATGTTGTAACAATGGACTCCTTGCTTCTATGAGCTAGCCTGCTTTTTGCAGAGGTGTCTTTGGTTCCAACAAGGCCCCGCTGTGTCTCAGTGCACCCTGGCTTCCATGTGGATGTGGAGTATCACAAAGGCTCCTTGGTTCCACCAGGTCCTGCTGTGTCACAATGGGTCCTGTGGTCCCTGAGGTCCTCCAAAGTCATCGTGAAGGCTTGCTTCCATGAGGTTCCATTATGTGCCAGTGGTCATCTTGGTTCCAGGAGTTTCCTTAGTGTCACAATGCTCTCCATGCTTCCTTTAGGCCCTGCTTTGCCACAATGGTCCCCTTGTTTCCATGAGGCCCTGCTGTGTCACAATGGACGTACGGTTCCATGATGTTGCGTGGTGTCACCGTGCTCTTCTTGAATCCGCAGTGTAACCATGGACCATTGGTTCCATGCGGCCTGGCAGTGTCACAATGGGCTCCTTGATTCCATGATTCCCCACGGTGTCACAATGGAGCCTTGTTTCTAGGAGGTTCTGTACTGTGACAATTGTCTCCTTGATGCCATCAGCCCCTGCAGTGTCACAATGGCTCCTTGGTTCCATGAGGAACACAATAGCTTGGCATAAGCATTGAGCAACAGCTGCTGAACACACCTGGCAACATCTGCTTGCATCAAAAGAGGGCTTCAAGCTGACAATGGCACCAGCAGCTTCCATCTGCAACAGACACCCAGGAAAGGACAGGCTGTGCCAGTTTGGACAAATTTGGAGGAAAATATCCTCTGATAGAAGGCAGGTTACACCCAGCCATCCCCCACCAGGTTTGGGAAAAAAGAATTTTCCTGGGAAGAAAGTGAAAGAGAGAAAACCTCTTTTTTTAACAAACACCCAGGAAAAGGATAGCAATGCTAAATATTAAAAGCTCTCGCTGTGCAGAGAAAGCTGGGATAATTTTAGAGTCCTTCTGTGTTTCGGTGGGGTCTCCTGAAACATCCATAGATAGCGAGGCCCGTGCAAAGAAATAGGGAGCGATTCTTGAGAGAAGTTTCAGAGCTCTTTCTTCTCCAGCCACATGGGCGGGGCACTGCCAAAGAACTGAGCAATCACAGCACAACCAGGGCCCTCCTCGCACAGGGCAACACAAAATAAGCAGTGCTGAACAGGATTAGGGCACATGTCAGCAGGGAGCAGGGAGACCCCCGTGCCCAGGCCATGCCTCTACCCCAGGGTCCCCTCTCCCATGACCTCATGGCAGGGGGGAGGAACCCCAACACTTCCGTAGGTGTAGTCTCTCTCCTCCTCCTTGCAGCTGGCTCATGGGCCCACATTCAGGGCCCCCACCTCGGGAGAAAATTCTCCCAATGTGCTCTGATGTTGAAAGAGTCAAGAAGAGAAGAAGGGAAAAAAACCCCCCGAAGTCCCAGGAAAACAAAGTTCAACTCTCCATCTCCCTCCAGAGAAAAGGAGCTGAAAACTGGCAAAAAAGAAACAAAGTTGCTTCCTCTGCTCTTGCTGCAAGCAGGATGCAGAGGAGTGTGTATGTGTGTCCTCGAAAAAACGCTCTGAGAAGTTTGTCCGGTTTTTTTCCTCTCCCCCCTCTCAGGCTCAGTTGAAAGGCACAGAAATGCACAAAGTTCACTTCTGGGCATAGAGCAGCAATAGGGGATACACATGATAAAGTCACCCCAAGACACAGGGACAGAGAATTCAGTGGAAAGACTCCGAGAATTCTGCTCCCAGAGATCATTCATTCCTGCTCACACTGACCCTTGTAGAAAGGGGACCTCGTTCCAGGCAGCCTGTACTGAGCATGTGGCTCCTGAGTGGGGTTTGTTGTTTAGGAAACCTGCTCCGGCTTTTCCATTCTTTCCTTGCAAACAGGAAAACTTCTCCTGGGGCTGTGTGCAGGCAGAGCCCTGAGGAGAGCAGGTGGCACATGGTGCGCTGGGCTGGGACAGCCAGCTGCAGAGCTCAAGGGAAGAAGCCCAAAGTGTCACAATGGCTCCTTGCCTTCACATGCAACACCTGGGTCACAATGGTCTCCTTGATTCCATGAGGCCCCACTGTGTCAAAATGGCTCCTTGGTTCCATCAGGTTCCGCAGTGTCACCATGGTCTCCATTGATCCGCACTGTCATCATGGACAATTGGTTCCATGAGGCCCCGCAGTGTCACAATGGTCCCTTGCTTCCATAGCTTTTACGTTGTAACAATGGACTCCTTGCTTCTATGAGCTAGCCTGCTTTTTGCAGAGGTGTCTTTGGTTCCAACAAGGCCCCGCTGTGTCTCAGTGCACCCTGGTTTCCATGTGGATGTGGAGTATCACAAAGGCTCCTTGGTTCCACCAGGTCCTGCTGTGTCACAATGGGTCCTGTGGTCCCTGAGGCCCTCCAAAGTCATTGTGGAGGCTTGCTTCCATGAGGTTCCATTATGTGCCAGTGGTCATCTTGGTTCCAGGAGTTTCCTTAGTGTCACAATGCTCTCCATGCTTCCATTAGGCCCTGCTTTGCCACAATGGTCCCCTTGTTTCCATGAGGCCCCGCTGTGTCACAATGGACCTATGGTTCCATGATGTTGCGTGGTGTCACCGTGCTCTTCTTGAATCCGCAGTTTAACCATGGACCATTGGTTCCATGCGGCCTGGCCGTGTCACAATGGGCTCCTTGATTCCATGATTCCCCACGGTGTCACAATGGAGCCTTGTTTCTAGGAGGTTCTGTACTGTCACAATTGCCTCCTTGATGCCATCAGCCCCTGCAGTGTCACAATGGCTCCTTGGTTCCATGAGGAACACAATAGCTTGGCATAAGCATTGAGCAACAGCTGCTGAACACACCTGGCAACATCTGCTTGCATCAAAAGAGGGCTTCAAGCTGACAATGGCACCAGCAGCTTCCATCTGCAACAGAGACCCAGGAAAGGACAGGCTGCGCCGGTTTGAACAAATGTGGAGGAAAATATCCTCTGATAGAAGGCAGGTTACACCCAGCCATCCCCCACCAGGTTTGGGAAAAAAGAATTTTCCTGGGAAGAAAGTGAAAGAGAGAAAACCTCTTTTTTTAACAAACACACAGGAAAAGGATAACAATGCTAAATATTAAAACCTCTCGCTGTGCAGAGAAAGCTGGGATAATTTGAGAGTCCTTCCGTGTTTCGGTGGGGTCTCCTGAAACATCCATAGACAGCGAGGCCCGTGCAAAGAAACAGGGAGCGATTCTTGAGAGAAGTTTCAGAGCTCTTTCTTCTCCAGCCACATGGGCGGGGCACTGCCAAAGAACTGAGCAATCACGGCACAAGCAGGGCCCTCCTCGCACAAGGCAACACAAAATAAGCAGTGCTGAACAGGATTAGGGCACATGTGAGCAGGGAGCAGGGAGACCCCCCGTGCCCAGGCCATGCCTCTACCCCAGGGTCCCCTCTTCCCATGACCTCATGGCAGGGGGGAGGAACCCCAACACTTCCGTAGGTGTAGTCTCTCTCCTCCTCCTTGCAGCTGGCTCATGGGCCCACATTCAGGGCTCCCACCTGGGTAGAAAATTCTCCCAATGTGCTCTGATGTTGAAAGAGTCAAGAAGAGAAGAAGGGAAAAAAACCCCCGAAGTCCCAGGAAAACAAAGTTCAACTCTCCATCTCCCTCCAGAGAAAAGGAGCTGAAAACTGGCTAAAAAGAAACAAGGTTGTTTCCACCGCTCTTGCTGCAAGCAGGATGCAGAGGAGTGTGTATGTGTGTCCTTGAACAAACGCTCTGAGAAGTTTGTCCGTTTTTTTTTTTTCCTCTCTCCCCTCTCAGGCTCAGTTGAAAGGCACAGAAATGCACAAAGTTCACTTCTGGGCATAGAGCAGCAATAGGGGATACACATGATAAAGTCACCCCAAGACACAGGGACAGAGAATTCAGTGGAAAGACTCCGAGAATTCTGCTCCCAGAGATCATTCATTCCTGCTCACACTGACCCTTGTAGCAAGGGGACATCGTTCCAGGCAGCCTGTACTGAGCATGTGGCTCCTGAGTGGGGTTTGTTGTTTAGGAAACCTGCTCCGGCTTTTCCATTCTTTCCTTCCAAACAGGAAAACTTCTCCTGGGGCTGTGTGCAGGCAGAGCCCTGAGGAGAGCAGGTGACACATGGTGCGCTGGGCTGGGACAGCCAGCTGCAGAGCTCAAGGGAAGAAGCCCAAAGTGTCACAATGGCTCCTTGCCTTCACATGCAACACCTGGGTCACAATGGTCTCCTTGATTCCATGAGGCCCCACTGTGTCACAATGGCTCCTTGGTTCCATCAGGTTCCGCAGTGTCACCATGGTCTCCTTTGATCCGCACTGTCATCATGGACAATTGGTTCCATGAGGCCCCGCAGTGTCACAATGGTCCCTTGCTTCCATAGCTTTTACGTTGTAACAATGGACTCCTTGCTTCTATGAGCTAGCCTGCTTTTTGCAGAGGTGTCTTTGGTTCCAACAAGGCCCCGCTGTGTCTCTGCACCCTGGCTTCCATGTGGATCTGGAGTATCACAAAGGCTCCTTGGTTCCACCAGGTCCTGCTGTGTCACAATGGGTCCTGTGGTCCCTGAGGCCCTCCAAAGTCATTGTGGAGGCTTGCTTCCATGAGGTTCCATTATGTGCCAGTGGTCATCTTGGTTCCAGGAGTTTCCTTCGTGTCACAATGCTCTCCATGCTTCCATTAGGCCCTGCTTTGCCACAATGGTCCCCTTGTTTCCTTGAGGCCCCGCTGTGTCACAATGGACCTATGGTTCCATGATGTTGCGTGGTGTCACCGTGCTCTTCTTGAATCCGCAGTGTAACCATGGACCATTGGTTCCATGCAGCCGTGTCACAATGGGCTCCTTGATTCCATGATTCCCCACGGTGTCACAATGGAGCCTTGTTTCTAGGAGGTTCTGTACTGTCACAATTGCCTCCTTGATGCCATCAGCCCCTGCAGTGTCACAATGGCTCCTTGGTTCCATGAGGAACACAATAGCTTGGCATAAGCATTGAGCAACAGCTGCTGAACACACCTGGCAACATCTGCTTGCATCAAAAGAGGGCTTCAAGCTGACAATGGCACCAGCAGCTTCCATCTGCAACAGAGACCCAGGAAAGGACAGGCTGCGCCGGTTTGAACAAATGTGGAGGAAAATATCCTCTGATAGAAGGCAGGTTACACCCAGCCATCCCCCACCAGGTTTGGGAAAAAAGAATTTTCCTGGGAAGAAAGTGAAAGAGAGAAAACCTCTTTTTTTAACAAACACACAGGAAAAGGATAACAATGCTAAATATTAAAAGCTCTCGCTGTGCAGAGAAAGCTGGGATAATTTGAGAGTCCTTCCGTGTTTCGGTGGGGTCTCCTGAAACATCCATAGACAGCGAGGCCCGTGCAAAGAAACAGGGAGCGATTCTTGAGAGAAGTTTCAGAGCTCTTTCTTCTCCAGCCACATGGGCGGGGCACTGCCAAAGAACTGAGCAATCACAGCACAACCAGGGCCCTCCTCGCACAGGGCAACACAAAATAAGCAGTGCTGAACAGGATTAGGGCACATGTGAGAAGGGAGCAGGGAGACCCCGTGCCCAGGCCATGCCTCTACCCCAGGGTCCCCTCTCCCATGACCTCATGGCAGGGGGGAGGAACCCCAACACTTCCGGAGGTGTAGTCTCTCTCCTCCTCCTTGCAGCTGGCTCATGGGCCCACATTCAGGGCCCCCACCTCGGGAGAAAATTCTCCCAATGTGCTCTGATGTTGAAAGAGTCAAGAAGAGAAGAAGGGAAAAAAACCCCCAAAGTCCCAGGAAAACAAAGTTCAACTCTCCATCTCCCCCCAGAGAAAAGGAGCTGAAAACTGGCTAAAAAGAAACAAAGTTGCTTCCCTCTGCTCTTGCTGCAAGCAGGATGCAGAGGAGTGTGTATGTGTGTCCTTGAACAAACGCTCTGAGAAGTTTGTCCGGTTTTTTCTCCTCTCCTCCCTCTCAGGCTCAGTTGAAAGGCACAGAAATGCACAAAGTTCACTTCTGGGCATAGAGCAGCAATAGGGGATACACATGATAAAGTCACCCCAAGACACAGGGACAGAGAATTCAGTGGAAAGACTCCGAGAATTCTGCTCCCAGAGATCATTCATTCCTGCTCACACTGACCCTTGTAGAAAGGGGACATCGTTCCAGGCAGCCTGTACTGAGCATGTGGCTCCTGAGTGGGGTTTGTTGTTTAGGAAACCTGCTCCGGCTTTTCCATTCTTTCCTTGCAAACAGGAAAACTTCTCCTGGGGCTGTGTGCAGGCAGAGCCCTGAGGAGAGCAGGTGGCACATGGTGCGCTGGGCTGGGACAGCCAGCTGCAGAGCTCAAGGGAAGAAGCCCAAAGTGTCACAATGGCTCCTTGCCTTCACATGCAACACCTGGGTCACAATGGTCTCCTTGATTCCATGAGGCCCCACTGTGTCACACTGGCTCCTTGGTTCCATCAGGTTCCGCAGTGTCACCATGGTCTCCTTTGATCCGCATTGTCATAATGGACAATTAGTTCCATGAGGCCCCGCAGTGTCACAATGGTCCCTTGCTTCCATAGGTTTGATGTTGTAACAATGGACTCCTTGCTTCTATGAGCTAGCCTGCTTTTTGCAGAGGTGTCTTTGGTTCCAACAAGGCCCCGCTGTGTCTCAGTGCACCCTGGCTTCCATGTGGATCTGGAGTATCACAAAGGCTCCTTGGTTCCACCAGGTCCTGCTGTGTCACAATGGGTCCTGTGGTCCCTGAGGCCCTCCAAAGTCATCGTGAAGGCTTGCTTCCATGAGGTTCCATTATGTGCCAGTGGTCATCTTGGTTCCAGGAGTTTCCTTAGTGTCACAATGCTCTCCATGCTTCCTTTAGGCCCTGCTTTGCCACAATGGTCCCCTTGTTTCCATGAGGCCCCGTTGTGTCACAATGGACGTACGGTTCCATGATGTTGCGTGGTGTCACCGTGCTCTTCTTGAATCCGCAGTGTAACCATGGACCATTGGTTCCATGCGGCCTGGCAGTGTCACAATGGGCTCCTTGATTCCATGATTCCCCACGGTGTCACAATGGAGCCTTGTTTCTAGGAGGTTCTGTACTGTGACAATTGTCTCCTTGATGCCATCAGCCCCTGCAGTGTCACAATGGCTCCTTGGTTCCATGAGGAACACAATAGCTTGGCATAAGCATTGAGCAACAGCTGCTGAACACACCTGGCAACATCTGCTTGCATCAAAAGAGGGCTTCAAGCTGACAATGGCACCAGCAGCTTCCATCTGCAACAGAGACCCAGGAAAGGACAGGCTGCGCCGGTTTGAACAAATGTGGAGGAAAATATCCTCTGATAGAAGGCAGGTTACACCCAGCCATCCCCCACCAGGTTTGGGAAAAAAGAATTTTCCTGGGAAGAAAGTGAAAGAGAGAAAACCTCTTTTTTTAACAAACACACAGGAAAAGGATAACAATGCTAAATATTAAAACCTCTCGCTGTGCAGAGAAAGCTGGGATAATTTGAGAGTCCTTCCGTGTTTCGGTGGGGTCTCCTGAAACATCCATAGACAGCGAGGCCCGTGCAAAGAAACAGGGAGCGATTCTTGAGAGAAGTTTCAGAGCTCTTTCTTCTCCAGCCACATGGGCGGGGCACTGCCAAAGAACTGAGCAATCACGGCACAAGCAGGGCCCTCCTCGCACAAGGCAACACAAAATAAGCAGTGCTGAACAGGATTAGGGCACATGTGAGCAGGGAGCAGGGAGACCCCCCGTGCCCAGGCCATGCCTCTACCCCAGGGTCCCCTCTTCCCATGACCTCATGGCAGGGGGGAGGAACCCCAACACTTCCGTAGGTGTAGTCTCTCTCCTCCTCCTTGCAGCTGGCTCATGGGCCCACATTCAGGGCTCCCACCTGGGTAGAAAATTCTCCCAATGTGCTCTGATGTTGAAAGAGTCAAGAAGAGAAGAAGGGAAAAAAACCCCCGAAGTCCCAGGAAAACAAAGTTCAACTCTCCATCTCCCTCCAGAGAAAAGGAGCTGAAAACTGGCTAAAAAGAAACAAGGTTGTTTCCACCGCTCTTGCTGCAAGCAGGATGCAGAGGAGTGTGTATGTGTGTCCTTGAACAAACGCTCTGAGAAGTTTGTCCGTTTTTTTTTTTTCCTCTCTCCCCTCTCAGGCTCAGTTGAAAGGCACAGAAATGCACAAAGTTCACTTCTGGGCATAGAGCAGCAATAGGGGATACACATGATAAAGTCACCCCAAGACACAGGGACAGAGAATTCAGTGGAAAGACTCCGAGAATTCTGCTCCCAGAGATCATTCATTCCTGCTCACACTGACCCTTGTAGCAAGGGGACATCGTTCCAGGCAGCCTGTACTGAGCATGTGGCTCCTGAGTGGGGTTTGTTGTTTAGGAAACCTGCTCCGGCTTTTCCATTCTTTCCTTCCAAACAGGAAAACTTCTCCTGGGGCTGTGTGCAGGCAGAGCCCTGAGGAGAGCAGGTGACACATGGTGCGCTGGGCTGGGACAGCCAGCTGCAGAGCTCAAGGGAAGAAGCCCAAAGTGTCACAATGGCTCCTTGCCTTCACATGCAACACCTGGGTCACAATGGTCTCCTTGATTCCATGAGGCCCCACTGTGTCACAATGGCTCCTTGGTTCCATCAGGTTCCGCAGTGTCACCATGGTCTCCTTTGATCCGCACTGTCATCATGGACAATTGGTTCCATGAGGCCCCGCAGTGTCACAATGGTCCCTTGCTTCCATAGCTTTTACGTTGTAACAATGGACTCCTTGCTTCTATGAGCTAGCCTGCTTTTTGCAGAGGTGTCTTTGGTTCCAACAAGGCCCCGCTGTGTCTCTGCACCCTGGCTTCCATGTGGATCTGGAGTATCACAAAGGCTCCTTGGTTCCACCAGGTCCTGCTGTGTCACAATGGGTCCTGTGGTCCCTGAGGCCCTCCAAAGTCATTGTGGAGGCTTGCTTCCATGAGGTTCCATTATGTGCCAGTGGTCATCTTGGTTCCAGGAGTTTCCTTCGTGTCACAATGCTCTCCATGCTTCCATTAGGCCCTGCTTTGCCACAATGGTCCCCTTGTTTCCATGAGGCCCCGCTGTGTCACAATGGACCTATGGTTCCATGATGTTGCGTGGTGTCACCGTGCTCTTCTTGAATCCGCAGTGTAACCATGGACCATTGGTTCCATGCAGCCGTGTCACAATGGGCTCCTTGATTCCATGATTCCCCACGGTGTCACAATGGAGCCTTGTTTCTAGGAGGTTCTGTACTGTCACAATTGCCTCCTTGATGCCATCAGCCCCTGCAGTGTCACAATGGCTCCTTGGTTCCATGAGGAACACAATAGCTTGGCATAAGCATTGAGCAACAGCTGCTGAACACACCTGGCAACATCTGCTTGCATCAAAAGAGGGCTTCAAGCTGACAATGGCACCAGCAGCTTCCATCTGCAACAGAGACCCAGGAAAGGACAGGCTGCGCCGGTTTGAACAAATGTGGAGGAAAATATCCTCTGATAGAAGGCAGGTTACACCCAGCCATCCCCCACCAGGTTTGGGAAAAAAGAATTTTCCTGGGAAGAAAGTGAAAGAGAGAAAACCTCTTTTTTTAACAAACACACAGGAAAAGGATAACAATGCTAAATATTAAAACCTCTCGCTGTGCAGAGAAAGCTGGGATAATTTGAGAGTCCTTCCGTGTTTCGGTGGGGTCTCCTGAAACATCCATAGACAGCGAGGCCCGTGCAAAGAAACAGGGAGCGATTCTTGAGAGAAGTTTCAGAGCTCTTTCTTCTCCAGCCACATGGGCGGGGCACTGCCAAAGAACTGAGCAATCACAGCACAACCAGGGCCCTCCTCGCACAGGGCAACACAAAATAAGCAGTGCTGAACAGGATTAGGGCACATGTGAGAAGGGAGCAGGGAGACCCCGTGCCCAGGCCATGCCTCTACCCCAGGGTCCCCTCTCCCATGACCTCATGGCAGGGGGGAGGAACCCCAACACTTCCGTAGGTGTAGTCTCTCTCCTCCTCCTTGCAGCTGGCTCATGGGCCCACATTCAGGGCCCCCACCTCGGGAGAAAATTCTCCCAATGTGCTCTGATGTTGAAAGAGTCAAGAAGAGAAGAAGGGAAAAAAACCCCCAAAGTCCCAGGAAAACAAAGTTCAACTCTCCATCTCCCCCCAGAGAAAAGGAGCTGAAAACTGGCTAAAAAGAAACAAAGTTGCTTCCCTCTGCTCTTGCTGCAAGCAGGATGCAGAGGAGTGTGTATGTGTGTCCTTGAACAAACGCTCTGAGAAGTTTGTCCGGTTTTTTCTCCTCTCCTCCCTCTCAGGCTCAGTTGAAAGGCACAGAAATGCACAAAGTTCACTTCTGGGCATAGAGCAGCAATAGGGGATACACATGATAAAGTCACCCCAAGACACAGGGACAGAGAATTCAGTGGAAAGACTCCGAGAATTCTGCTCCCAGAGATCATTCATTCCTGCTCACACTGACCCTTGTAGAAAGGGGACATCGTTCCAGGCAGCCTGTACTGAGCATGTGGCTCCTGAGTGGGGTTTGTTGTTTAGGAAACCTGCTCCGGCTTTTCCATTCTTTCCTTCCAAACAGGAAAACTTCTCCTGGGGCTGTGTGCAGGCAGAGCCCTGAGGAGAGCAGGTGGCACATGGTGCGCTGGGCTGGGACAGCCAGCTGCAGAGCTCAAGGGAAGAAGCCCAAAGTGTCACAATGGCTCCTTGCCTTCACATGCAACACCTGGGTCACAATGGTCTCCTTGATTCCATGAGGCCCCACTGTGTCACACTGGCTCCTTGGTTCCATCAGGTTCCGCAGTGTCACCATGGTCTCCTTTGATCCGCATTGTCATAATGGACAATTAGTTCCATGAGGCCCCGCAGTGTCACAATGGTCCCTTGCTTCCATAGGTTTGATGTTGTAACAATGGACTCCTTGCTTCTATGAGCTAGCCTGCTTTTTGCAGAGGTGTCTTTGGTTCCAACAAGGCCCCGCTGTGTCTCAGTGCACCCTGGCTTCCATGTGGATCTGGAGTATCACAAAGGCTCCTTGGTTCCACCAGGTCCTGCTGTGTCACAATGGGTCCTGTGGTCCCTGAGGCCCTCCAAAGTCATCGTGAAGGCTTGCTTCCATGAGGTTCCATTATGTGCCAGTGGTCATCTTGGTTCCAGGAGTTTCCTTAGTGTCACAATGCTCTCCATGCTTCCTTTAGGCCCTGCTTTGCCACAATGGTCCCCTTGTTTCCATGAGGCCCCGTTGTGTCACAATGGACGTACGGTTCCATGATGTTGCGTGGTGTCACCGTGCTCTTCTTGAATCCGCAGTGTAACCATGGACCATTGGTTCCATGCGGCCTGGCAGTGTCACAATGGGCTCCTTGATTCCATGATTCCCCACGGTGTCACAATGGAGCCTTGTTTCTAGGAGGTTCTGTACTGTGACAATTGTCTCCTTGATGCCATCAGCCCCTGCAGTGTCACAATGGCTCCTTGGTTCCATGAGGAACACAATAGCTTGGCATAAGCATTGAGCAACAGCTGCTGAACACACCTGGCAACATCTGCTTGCATCAAAAGAGGGCTTCAAGCTGACAATGGCACCAGCAGCTTCCATCTGCAACAGACACCCAGGAAAGGACAGGCTGTGCCAGTTTGGACAAATTTGGAGGAAAATATCCTCTGATAGAAGGCAGGTTACACCCAGCCATCCCCCACCAGGTTTGGGAAAAAAGAATTTTCCTGGGAAGAAAGTGAAAGAGAGAAAACCTCTTTTTTTAACAAACACACAGGAAAAGGATAACAATGCTAAATATTAAAACCTCTCGCTGTGCAGAGAAAGCTGGGATAATTTGAGAGTCCTTCCGTGTTTCGGTGGGGTCTCCTGAAACATCCATAGACAGCGAGGCCCGTGCAAAGAAACAGGGAGCGATTCTTGAGAGAAGTTTCAGAGCTCTTTCTTCTCCAGCCACATGGGCGGGGCACTGCCAAAGAACTGAGCAATCACGGCACAAGCAGGGCCCTCCTCGCACAAGGCAACACAAAATAAGCAGTGCTGAACAGGATTAGGGCACATGTGAGCAGGGAGCAGGGAGACCCCCCCGTGCCCAGGCCATGCCTCTACCCCAGGGTCCCCTCTTCCCATGACCTCATGGCAGGGGGGAGGAACCCCAACACTTCCGTAGGTGTAGTCTCTCTCCTCCTCCTTGCAGCTGCCTCATGGGCCCACATTCAGGGCTCCCACCTGGGTAGAAAATTCTCCCAATGTGCTCTGATGTTGAAAGAGTCAAGAAGAGAAGAAGGGAAAAAAACCCCCGAAGTCCCAGGAAAACAAAGTTCAACTCTCCATCTCCCTCCAGAGAAAAGGAGCTGAAAACTGGCTAAAAAGAAACAAGGTTGTTTCCACCGCTCTTGCTGCAAGCAGGATGCAGAGGAGTGTGTATGTGTGTCCTTGAACAAACGCTCTGAGAAGTTTGTCCGTTTTTTTTTTTTCCTCTCTCCCCTCTCAGGCTCAGTTGAAAGGCACAGAAATGCACAAAGTTCACTTCTGGGCATAGAGCAGCAATAGGGGATACACATGATAAAGTCACCCCAAGACACAGGGACAGAGAATTCAGTGGAAAGACTCCGAGAATTCTGCTCCCAGAGATCATTCATTCCTGCTCACACTGACCCTTGTAGAAAGGGGACATCGTTCCAGGCAGCCTGTACTGAGCATGTGGCTCCTGAGTGGGGTTTGTTGTTTAGGAAACCTGCTCCGGCTTTTCCATTCTTTCCTTCCAAACAGGAAAACTTCTCCTGGGGCTGTGTGCAGGCAGAGCCCTGAGGAGAGCAGGTGGCACATGGTGCGCTGGGCTGGGACAGCCAGCTGCAGAGCTCAAGGGAAGAAGCCCAAAGTGTCACAATGGCTCCTTGCCTTCACATGCAACACCTGGGTCACAATGGTCTCCTTGATTCCATGAGGCCCCACTGTGTCACACTGGCTCCTTGGTTCCATCAGGTTCCGCAGTGTCACCATGGTCTCCTTTGATCCGCATTGTCATAATGGACAATTAGTTCCATGAGGCCCCGCAGTGTCACAATGGTCCCTTGCTTCCATAGGTTTGATGTTGTAACAATGGACTCCTTGCTTCTATGAGCTAGCCTGCTTTTTGCAGAGGTGTCTTTGGTTCCAACAAGGCCCCGCTGTGTCTCAGTGCACCCTGGCTTCCATGTGGATCTGGAGTATCACAAAGGCTCCTTGGTTCCACCAGGTCCTGCTGTGTCACAATGGGTCCTGTGGTCCCTGAGGCCCTCCAAAGTCATCGTGAAGGCTTGCTTCCATGAGGTTCCATTATGTGCCAGTGGTCATCTTGGTTCCAGGAGTTTCCTTAGTGTCACAATGCTCTCCATGCTTCCTTTAGGCCCTGCTTTGCCACAATGGTCCCCTTGTTTCCATGAGGCCCCGCTGTGTCACAATGGACGTACGGTTCCATGATGTTGCGTGGTGTCACCGTGCTCTTCTTGAATCCGCAGTGTAACCATGGACCATTGGTTCCATGCGGCCTGGCAGTGTCACAATGGGCTCCTTGATTCCATGATTCCCCACGGTGTCACAATGGAGCCTTGTTTCTAGGAGGTTCTGTACTGTGACAATTGTCTCCTTGATGCCATCAGCCCCTGCAGTGTCACAATGGCTCCTTGGTTCCATGAGGAACACAATAGCTTGGCATAAGCATTGAGCAACAGCTGCTGAACACACCTGGCAACATCTGCTTGCATCAAAAGAGGGCTTCAAGCTGACAATGGCACCAGCAGCTTCCATCTGCAACAGACACCCAGGAAAGGACAGGCTGTGCCAGTTTGGACAAATTTGGAGGAAAATATCCTCTGATAGAAGGCAGGTTACACCCAGCCATCCCCCACCAGGTTTGGGAAAAAAGAATTTTCCTGGGAAGAAAGTGAAAGAGAGAAAACCTCTTTTTTTAACAAACACACAGGAAAAGGATAACAATGCTAAATATTAAAACCTCTCGCTGTGCAGAGAAAGCTGGGATAATTTGAGAGTCCTTCCGTGTTTCGGTGGGGTCTCCTGAAACATCCATAGACAGCGAGGCCCGTGCAAAGAAACAGGGAGCGATTCTTGAGAGAAGTTTCAGAGCTCTTTCTTCTCCAGCCACATGGGCGGGGCACTGCCAAAGAACTGAGCAATCACGGCACAAGCAGGGCCCTCCTCGCACAAGGCAACACAAAATAAGCAGTGCTGAACAGGATTAGGGCACATGTGAGCAGGGAGCAGGGAGACCCCCCCGTGCCCAGGCCATGCCTCTACCCCAGGGTCCCCTCTTCCCATGACCTCATGGCAGGGGGGAGGAACCCCAACACTTCCGTAGGTGTAGTCTCTCTCCTCCTCCTTGCAGCTGCCTCATGGGCCCACATTCAGGGCTCCCACCTGGGTAGAAAATTCTCCCAATGTGCTCTGATGTTGAAAGAGTCAAGAAGAGAAGAAGGGAAAAAAACCCCCGAAGTCCCAGGAAAACAAAGTTCAACTCTCCATCTCCCTCCAGAGAAAAGGAGCTGAAAACTGGCTAAAAAGAAACAAGGTTGTTTCCACCGCTCTTGCTGCAAGCAGGATGCAGAGGAGTGTGTATGTGTGTCCTTGAACAAACGCTCTGAGAAGTTTGTCCGTTTTTTTTTTTTCCTCTCTCCCCTCTCAGGCTCAGTTGAAAGGCACAGAAATGCACAAAGTTCACTTCTGGGCATAGAGCAGCAATAGGGGATACACATGATAAAGTCACCCCAAGACACAGGGACAGAGAATTCAGTGGAAAGACTCCGAGAATTCTGCTCCCAGAGATCATTCATTCCTGCTCACACTGACCCTTGTAGAAAGGGGACATCGTTCCAGGCAGCCTGTACTGAGCATGTGGCTCCTGAGTGGGGTTTGTTGTTTAGGAAACCTGCTCCGGCTTTTCCATTCTTTCCTTCCAAACAGGAAAACTTCTCCTGGGGCTGTGTGCAGGCAGAGCCCTGAGGAGAGCAGGTGGCACATGGTGCGCTGGGCTGGGACAGCCAGCTGCAGAGCTCAAGGGAAGAAGCCCAAAGTGTCACAATGGCTCCTTGCCTTCACATGCAACACCTGGGTCACAATGGTCTCCTTGATTCCATGAGGCCCCACTGTGTCACACTGGCTCCTTGGTTCCATCAGGTTCCGCAGTGTCACCATGGTCTCCTTTGATCCGCATTGTCATAATGGACAATTAGTTCCATGAGGCCCCGCAGTGTCACAATGGTCCCTTGCTTCCATAGGTTTGATGTTGTAACAATGGACTCCTTGCTTCTATGAGCTAGCCTGCTTTTTGCAGAGGTGTCTTTGGTTCCAACAAGGCCCCGCTGTGTCTCAGTGCACCCTGGCTTCCATGTGGATCTGGAGTATCACAAAGGCTCCTTGGTTCCACCAGGTCCTGCTGTGTCACAATGGGTCCTGTGGTCCCTGAGGCCCTCCAAAGTCATCGTGAAGGCTTGCTTCCATGAGGTTCCATTATGTGCCAGTGGTCATCTTGGTTCCAGGAGTTTCCTTAGTGTCACAATGCTCTCCATGCTTCCTTTAGGCCCTGCTTTGCCACAATGGTCCCCTTGTTTCCATGAGGCCCCGTTGTGTCACAATGGACGTACGGTTCCATGATGTTGCGTGGTGTCACCGTGCTCTTCTTGAATCCGCAGTGTAACCATGGACCATTGGTTCCATGCGGCCTGGCAGTGTCACAATGGGCTCCTTGATTCCATGATTCCCCACGGTGTCACAATGGAGCCTTGTTTCTAGGAGGTTCTGTACTGTGACAATTGTCTCCTTGATGCCATCAGCCCCTGCAGTGTCACAATGGCTCCTTGGTTCCATGAGGAACACAATAGCTTGGCATAAGCATTGAGCAACAGCTGCTGAACACACCTGGCAACATCTGCTTGCATCAAAAGAGGGCTTCAAGCTGACAATGGCACCAGCAGCTTCCATCTGCAACAGACACCCAGGAAAGGACAGGCTGTGCCAGTTTGGACAAATTTGGAGGAAAATATCCTCTGATAGAAGGCAGGTTACACCCAGCCATCCCCCACCAGGTTTGGGAAAAAAGAATTTTCCTGGGAAGAAAGTGAAAGAGAGAAAACCTCTTTTTTTAACAAACACACAGGAAAAGGATAACAATGCTAAATATTAAAACCTCTCGCTGTGCAGAGAAAGCTGGGATAATTTGAGAGTCCTTCCGTGTTTCGGTGGGGTCTCCTGAAACATCCATAGACAGCGAGGCCCGTGCAAAGAAACAGGGAGCGATTCTTGAGAGAAGTTTCAGAGCTCTTTCTTCTCCAGCCACATGGGCGGGGCACTGCCAAAGAACTGAGCAATCACGGCACAAGCAGGGCCCTCCTCGCACAAGGCAACACAAAATAAGCAGTGCTGAACAGGATTAGGGCACATGTGAGCAGGGAGCAGGGAGACCCCCCCGTGCCCAGGCCATGCCTCTACCCCAGGGTCCCCTCTTCCCATGACCTCATGGCAGGGGGGAGGAACCCCAACACTTCCGTAGGTGTAGTCTCTCTCCTCCTCCTTGCAGCTGCCTCATGGGCCCACATTCAGGGCTCCCACCTGGGTAGAAAATTCTCCCAATGTGCTCTGATGTTGAAAGAGTCAAGAAGAGAAGAAGGGAAAAAAACCCCCGAAGTCCCAGGAAAACAAAGTTCAACTCTCCATCTCCCTCCAGAGAAAAGGAGCTGAAAACTGGCTAAAAAGAAACAAGGTTGTTTCCACCGCTCTTGCTGCAAGCAGGATGCAGAGGAGTGTGTATGTGTGTCCTTGAACAAACGCTCTGAGAAGTTTGTCCGTTTTTTTTTTTTCCTCTCTCCCCTCTCAGGCTCAGTTGAAAGGCACAGAAATGCACAAAGTTCACTTCTGGGCATAGAGCAGCAATAGGGGATACACATGATAAAGTCACCCCAAGACACAGGGACAGAGAATTCAGTGGAAAGACTCCGAGAATTCTGCTCCCAGAGATCATTCATTCCTGCTCACACTGACCCTTGTAGAAAGGGGACATCGTTCCAGGCAGCCTGTACTGAGCATGTGGCTCCTGAGTGGGGTTTGTTGTTTAGGAAACCTGCTCCGGCTTTTCCATTCTTTCCTTCCAAACAGGAAAACTTCTCCTGGGGCTGTGTGCAGGCAGAGCCCTGAGGAGAGCAGGTGGCACATGGTGCGCTGGGCTGGGACAGCCAGCTGCAGAGCTCAAGGGAAGAAGCCCAAAGTGTCACAATGGCTCCTTGCCTTCACATGCAACACCTGGGTCACAATGGTCTCCTTGATTCCATGAGGCCCCACTGTGTCACACTGGCTCCTTGGTTCCATCAGGTTCCGCAGTGTCACCATGGTCTCCTTTGATCCGCATTGTCATAATGGACAATTAGTTCCATGAGGCCCCGCAGTGTCACAATGGTCCCTTGCTTCCATAGGTTTGATGTTGTAACAATGGACTCCTTGCTTCTATGAGCTAGCCTGCTTTTTGCAGAGGTGTCTTTGGTTCCAACAAGGCCCCGCTGTGTCTCAGTGCACCCTGGCTTCCATGTGGATCTGGAGTATCACAAAGGCTCCTTGGTTCCACCAGGTCCTGCTGTGTCACAATGGGTCCTGTGGTCCCTGAGGCCCTCCAAAGTCATCGTGAAGGCTTGCTTCCATGAGGTTCCATTATGTGCCAGTGGTCATCTTGGTTCCAGGAGTTTCCTTAGTGTCACAATGCTCTCCATGCTTCCTTTAGGCCCTGCTTTGCCACAATGGTCCCCTTGTTTCCATGAGGCCCCGCTGTGTCACAATGGACGTACGGTTCCATGATGTTGCGTGGTGTCACCGTGCTCTTCTTGAATCCGCAGTGTAACCATGGACCATTGGTTCCATGCGGCCTGGCAGTGTCACAATGGGCTCCTTGATTCCATGATTCCCCACGGTGTCACAATGGAGCCTTGTTTCTAGGAGGTTCTGTACTGTGACAATTGTCTCCTTGATGCCATCAGCCCCTGCAGTGTCACAATGGCTCCTTGGTTCCATGAGGAACACAATAGCTTGGCATAAGCATTGAGCAACAGCTGCTGAACACACCTGGCAACATCTGCTTGCATCAAAAGAGGGCTTCAAGCTGACAATGGCACCAGCAGCTTCCATCTGCAACAGACACCCAGGAAAGGACAGGCTGTGCCAGTTTGGACAAATTTGGAGGAAAATATCCTCTGATAGAAGGCAGGTTACACCCAGCCATCCCCCACCAGGTTTGGGAAAAAAGAATTTTCCTGGGAAGAAAGTGAAAGAGAGAAAACCTCTTTTTTTAACAAACACACAGGAAAAGGATAACAATGCTAAATATTAAAACCTCTCGCTGTGCAGAGAAAGCTGGGATAATTTGAGAGTCCTTCCGTGTTTCGGTGGGGTCTCCTGAAACATCCATAGACAGCGAGGCCCGTGCAAAGAAACAGGGAGCGATTCTTGAGAGAAGTTTCAGAGCTCTTTCTTCTCCAGCCACATGGGCGGGGCACTGCCAAAGAACTGAGCAATCACGGCACAAGCAGGGCCCTCCTCGCACAAGGCAACACAAAATAAGCAGTGCTGAACAGGATTAGGGCACATGTGAGCAGGGAGCAGGGAGACCCCCCCGTGCCCAGGCCATGCCTCTACCCCAGGGTCCCCTCTTCCCATGACCTCATGGCAGGGGGGAGGAACCCCAACACTTCCGTAGGTGTAGTCTCTCTCCTCCTCCTTGCAGCTGCCTCATGGGCCCACATTCAGGGCTCCCACCTGGGTAGAAAATTCTCCCAATGTGCTCTGATGTTGAAAGAGTCAAGAAGAGAAGAAGGGAAAAAAACCCCCGAAGTCCCAGGAAAACAAAGTTCAACTCTCCATCTCCCTCCAGAGAAAAGGAGCTGAAAACTGGCTAAAAAGAAACAAGGTTGTTTCCACCGCTCTTGCTGCAAGCAGGATGCAGAGGAGTGTGTATGTGTGTCCTTGAACAAACGCTCTGAGAAGTTTGTCCGTTTTTTTTTTTTCCTCTCTCCCCTCTCAGGCTCAGTTGAAAGGCACAGAAATGCACAAAGTTCACTTCTGGGCATAGAGCAGCAATAGGGGATACACATGATAAAGTCACCCCAAGACACAGGGACAGAGAATTCAGTGGAAAGACTCCGAGAATTCTGCTCCCAGAGATCATTCCTGCTCACACTGACCCTTGTAGAAAGGGGACATCGTTCCAGGCAGCCTGTACTGAGCATGTGGCTCCTGAGTGGGGTTTGTTGTTTAGGAAACCTGCTCCGGCTTTTCCATTCTTTCCTTCCAAACAGGAAAACTTCTCCTGGGGCTGTGTGCAGGCAGAGCCCTGAGGAGAGCAGGTGGCACATGGTGCGCTGGGCTGGGACAGCCAGCTGCAGAGCTCAAGGGAAGAAGCCCAAAGTGTCACAATGGCTCCTTGCCTTCACATGCAACACCTGGGTCACAATGGTCTCCTTGATTCCATGAGGCCCCACTGTGTCACAATGGCTCCTTGGTTCCATCAGGTTCCGCAGTGTCACCATGGTCTCCTTTGATCCGCACTGTCATCATGGACAATTGGTTCCATGAGGCCCCGCAGTGTCACAATGGTCCCTTGCTTCCATAGCTTTTACGTTGTAACAATGGACTCCTTGCTTCTATGAGCTAGCCTGCTTTTTGCAGAGGTGTCTTTGGTTCCAACAAGGCCCCACTGTGTCTCAGTGCACCCTGGCTTCCATGTGGATCTGGAGTATCACAAAGGCTCCTTGGTTCCACCAGGTCCTGCTGTGTCACAATGGGTCCTGTGGTCCCTGAGGCCCTCCAAAGTCATTGTGGAGGCTTGCTTCCATGAGGTTCCATTATGTGCCAGTGGTCATCTTGGTTCCAGGAGTTTCCTTAGTGTCACAATGCTCTCCATGCTTCCATTAGGCCCTGCTTTGCCACAATGGTCCCCTTGTTTCCATGAGGCCCCGCTGTGTCACAATGGACCTATGGTTCCATGATGTTGCGTGGTGTCACCGTGCTCTTCTTGAATCCGCAGTGTAACCATGGACCATTGGTTCCATGCAGCCGTGTCACAATGGGCTCCTTGATTCCATGATTCCCCACGGTGTCACAATGGAGCCTTGTTTCTAGGAGGTTCTGTACTGTCACAATTGCCTCCTTGATGCCATCAGCCCCTGCAGTGTCACAATGGCTCCTTGGTTCCATGAGGAACACAATAGCTTGGCATAAGCATTGAGCAACAGCTGCTGAACACACCTGGCAACATCTGCTTGCATCAAAAGAGGGCTTCAAGCTGACAATGGCACCAGCAGCTTCCATCTGCAACAGAGACCCAGGAAAGGACAGGCTGTGCCGGTTTGGACAAATGTGGAGGAAAATATCCTCTGATAGAAGGCAGGTTACACCCAGCCCTCCCCCACCAGGTTTTTGGAAAAAAGAACTTTCCTGGGAAGAAAGTGAAAGAGATAAAAACTATTTTTTTAACAAACACACAGGAAAAGGATAACAATGCTAAATATTAAAAGCTCTCGCTGTGCAGAGAAAGCTGGGATAATTTGAGAGTCCTTCCGTGTTTCGGTGGGGTCTCCTGAAACATCCATAGACAGCGAGGCCCGTGCAAAGAAACAGGGAGCGATTCTTGAGAGAAGTTTCAGAGCTCTTTCTTCTCCAGCCACATGGGCGGGGCACTGCCAAAGAACTGAGCAATCACAGCACAACCAGGGCCCTCCTCGCACAGGGCAACACAAAATAAGCAGTGCTGAACAGGATTAGGGCACATGTGAGCAGGGAGCAGGGAGACCCCGTGCCCAGGCCATGCCTCTACCCCAGGGTCCCCTCTCCCATGACCTCATGGCAGGGGGGAGGAACCCCAACACTTCCGTAGGTGTAGTCTCTCTCCTCCTCCTTGCAGCTGGCTCATGGGCCCACATTCAGGGCCCCCACCTCGGGAGAAAATTCTCCCAATGTGCTCTGATGTTGAAAGAGTCAAGAAGAGAAGAAGGGAAAAAAACCCCCAAAGTCCCAGGAAAACAAAGTTCAACTCTCCATCTCCCCCCAGAGAAAAGGAGCTGAAAACTGGCTAAAAAGAAACAAAGTTGCTTCCCTCTGCTCTTGCTGCAAGCAGGATGCAGAGGAGTGTGTATGTGTGTCCTTGAACAAACGCTCTGAGAAGTTTGTCCGGTTTTTTCTCCTCTCCTCCCTCTCAGGCTCAGTTGAAAGGCACAGAAATGCACAAAGTTCACTTCTGGGCATAGAGCAGCAATAGGGGATACACATGATAAAGTCACCCCAAGACACAGGGACAGAGAATTCAGTGGAAAGACTCCGAGAATTCTGCTCCCAGAGATCATTCATTCCTGCTCACACTGACCCTTGTAGAAAGGGGACATCGTTCCAGGCAGCCTGTACTGAGCATGTGGCTCCTGAGTGGGGTTTGTTGTTTAGGAAACCTGCTCCGGCTTTTCCATTCTTTCCTTCCAAACAGGAAAACTTCTCCTGGGGCTGTGTGCAGGCAGAGCCCTGAGGAGAGCAGGTGGCACATGGTGCGCTGGGCTGGGACAGCCAGCTGCAGAGCTCAAGGGAAGAAGCCCAAAGTGTCACAATGGCTCCTTGCCTTCACATGCAACACCTGGGTCACAATGGTCTCCTTGATTCCATGAGGCCCCACTGTGTCACACTGGCTCCTTGGTTCCATCAGGTTCCGCAGTGTCACCATGGTCTCCTTTGATCCGCATTGTCATAATGGACAATTAGTTCCATGAGGCCCCGCAGTGTCACAATGGTCCCTTGCTTCCATAGGTTTGATGTTGTAACAATGGACTCCTTGCTTCTATGAGCTAGCCTGCTTTTTGCAGAGGTGTCTTTGGTTCCAACAAGGCCCCGCTGTGTCTCAGTGCACCCTGGCTTCCATGTGGATGTGGAGTATCACAAAGGCTCCTTGGTTCCACCAGGTCCTGCTGTGTCACAATGGGTCCTGTGGTCCCTGAGGCCCTCCAAAGTCATCGTGAAGGCTTGCTTCCATGAGGTTCCATTATGTGCCAGTGGTCATCTTGGTTCCAGGAGTTTCCTTAGTGTCACAATGCTCTCCATGCTTCCTTTAGGCCCTGCTTTGCCACAATGGTCCCCTTGTTTCCATGAGGCCCCGCTGTGTCACAATGGACGTACGGTTCCATGATGTTGCGTGGTGTCACCGTGCTCTTCTTGAATCCGCAGTGTAACCATGGACCATTGGTTCCATGCGGCCTGGCAGTGTCACAATGGGCTCCTTGATTCCATGATTCCCCACGGTGTCACAATGGAGCCTTGTTTCTAGGAGGTTCTGTACTGTGACAATTGTCTCCTTGATGCCATCAGCCCCTGCAGTGTCACAATGGCTCCTTGGTTCCATGAGGAACACAATAGCTTGGCATAAGCATTGAGCAACAGCTGCTGAACACACCTGGCAACATCTGCTTGCATCAAAAGAGGGCTTCAAGCTGACAATGGCACCAGCAGCTTCCATCTGCAACAGACACCCAGGAAAGGACAGGCTGTGCCAGTTTGGACAAATTTGGAGGAAAATATCCTCTGATAGAAGGCAGGTTACACCCAGCCATCCCCCACCAGGTTTGGGAAAAAAGAATTTTCCTGGGAAGAAAGTGAAAGAGAGAAAACCTCTTTTTTTAACAAACACACAGGAAAAGGATAACAATGCTAAATATTAAAACCTCTCGCTGTGCAGAGAAAGCTGGGATAATTTGAGAGTCCTTCCGTGTTTCGGTGGGGTCTCCTGAAACATCCATAGACAGCGAGGCCCGTGCAAAGAAACAGGGAGCGATTCTTGAGAGAAGTTTCAGAGCTCTTTCTTCTCCAGCCACATGGGCGGGGCACTGCCAAAGAACTGAGCAATCACGGCACAAGCAGGGCCCTCCTCGCACAAGGCAACACAAAATAAGCAGTGCTGAACAGGATTAGGGCACATGTGAGCAGGGAGCAGGGAGACCCCCCGTGCCCAGGCCATGCCTCTACCCCAGGGTCCCCTCTTCCCATGACCTCATGGCAGGGGGGAGGAACCCCAACACTTCCGTAGGTGTAGTCTCTCTCCTCCTCCTTGCAGCTGGCTCATGGGCCCACATTCAGGGCTCCCACCTGGGTAGAAAATTCTCCCAATGTGCTCTGATGTTGAAAGAGTCAAGAAGAGAAGAAGGGAAAAAAACCCCCGAAGTCCCAGGAAAACAAAGTTCAACTCTCCATCTCCCTCCAGAGAAAAGGAGCTGAAAACTGGCTAAAAAGAAACAAGGTTGTTTCCACCGCTCTTGCTGCAAGCAGGATGCAGAGGAGTGTGTATGTGTGTCCTTGAACAAACGCTCTGAGAAGTTTGTCCGTTTTTTTTTTTTTCCTCTCTCCCCTCTCAGGCTCAGTTGAAAGGCACAGAAATGCACAAAGTTCACTTCTGGGCATAGAGCAGCAATAGGGGATACACATGATAAAGTCACCCCAAGACACAGGGACAGAGAATTCAGTGGAAAGACTCCGAGAATTCTGCTCCCAGAGATCATTCCTGCTCACACTGACCCTTGTAGAAAGGGGACATCGTTCCAGGCAGCCTGTACTGAGCATGTGGCTCCTGAGTGGGGTTTGTTGTTTAGGAAACCTGCTCCGGCTTTTCCATTCTTTCCTTCCAAACAGGAAAACTTCTCCTGGGGCTGTGTGCAGGCAGAGCCCTGAGGAGAGCAGGTGGCACATGGTGCGCTGGGCTGGGACAGCCAGCTGCAGAGCTCAAGGGAAGAAGCCCAAAGTGTCACAATGGCTCCTTGCCTTCACATGCAACACCTGGGTCACAATGGTCTCCTTGATTCCATGAGGCCCCACTGTGTCACAATGGCTCCTTGGTTCCATCAGGTTCCGCAGTGTCACCATGGTCTCCTTTGATCCGCACTGTCATCATGGACAATTGGTTCCATGAGGCCCCGCAGTGTCACAATGGTCCCTTGCTTCCATAGCTTTTACGTTGTAACAATGGACTCCTTGCTTCTATGAGCTAGCCTGCTTTTTGCAGAGGTGTCTTTGGTTCCAACAAGGCCCCACTGTGTCTCAGTGCACCCTGGCTTCCATGTGGATCTGGAGTATCACAAAGGCTCCTTGGTTCCACCAGGTCCTGCTGTGTCACAATGGGTCCTGTGGTCCCTGAGGCCCTCCAAAGTCATTGTGGAGGCTTGCTTCCATGAGGTTCCATTATGTGCCAGTGGTCATCTTGGTTCCAGGAGTTTCCTTAGTGTCACAATGCTCTCCATGCTTCCATTAGGCCCTGCTTTGCCACAATGGTCCCCTTGTTTCCATGAGGCCCCGCTGTGTCACAATGGACGTACGGTTCCATGATGTTGCGTGGTGTCACCGTGCTCTTCTTGAATCCGCAGTGTAACCATGGACCATTGGTTCCATGCAGCCGTGTCACAATGGGCTCCTTGATTCCATGATTCCCCACGGTGTCACAATGGAGCCTTGTTTCTAGGAGGTTCTGTACTGTCACAATTGCCTCCTTGATGCCATCAGCCCCTGCAGTGTCACAATGGCTCCTTGGTTCCATGAGGAACACAATAGCTTGGCATAAGCATTGAGCAACAGCTGCTGAACACACCTGGCAACATCTGCTTGCATCAAAAGAGGGCTTCAAGCTGACAATGGCACCAGCAGCTTCCATCTGCAACAGAGACCCAGGAAAGGACAGGCTGTGCCGGTTTGGACAAATGTGGAGGAAAATATCCTCTGATAGAAGGCAGGTTACACCCAGCCCTCCCCCACCAGGTTTTTGGAAAAAAGAACTTTCCTGGGAAGAAAGTGAAAGAGATAAAAACTATTTTTTTAACAAACACACAGGAAAAGGATAACAATGCTAAATATTAAAACCTCTCGCTGTGCAGAGAAAGCTGGGATAATTTGAGAGTCCTTCCGTGTTTCGGTGGGGTCTCCTGAAACATCCATAGACAGCGAGGCCCGTGCAAAGAAACAGGGAGCGATTCTTGAGAGAAGTTTCAGAGCTCTTTCTTCTCCAGCCACATGGGCGGGGCACTGCCAAAGAACTGAGCAATCACAGCACAACCAGGGCCCTCCTCGCACAGGGCAACACAAAATAAGCAGTGCTGAACAGGATTAGGGCACATGTGAGAAGGGAGCAGGGAGACCCCGTGCCCAGGCCATGCCTCTACCCCAGGGTCCCCTCTCCCATGACCTCATGGCAGGGGGGAGGAACCCCAACACTTCCGTAGGTGCAGTCTCTCTCCTCCTCCTTGCAGCTGGCTCATGGGCCCACATTCAGGGCCCTCACCTCGGGAGAAAATTCTCCCAATGTGCTCTGATGTTGAAAGAGTCAAGAAGAGAAGAAGGGAAAAAAACCCCCAAAGTCCCAGGAAAACAAAGTTCAACTCTCCATCTCCCCCCAGAGAAAAGGAGCTGAAAACTGGCTAAAAAGAAACAAAGTTGCTTCCCTCTGCTCTTGCTGCAAGCAGGATGCAGAGGAGTGTGTATGTGTGTCCTTGAACAAACGCTCTGAGAAGTTTGTCCGGTTTTTTTTCCTCTCCCCCCTCTCAGGCTCAGTTGAAAGGCACAGAAATGCACAAAGTTCACTTCTGGGCATAGAGCAGCAATAGGGGATACACACGATAAAGTCACCCCAAGACACAGGGACAGAGAATTCAGTGGAAAGACTCCGAGAATTCTGCTCCCAGAGATCATTCATTCCTGCTCACACTGACCCTTGTAGAAAGGGGACATCGTTCCAGGCAGCCTGTACTGAGCATGTGGCTCCTGAGTGGGGTTTGTTGTTTAGGAAACCTGCTCCGGCTTTTCCATTCTTTCCTTCCAAACAGGAAAACTTCTCCTGGGGCTGTGTGCAGGCAGAGCCCTGAGGAGAGCAGGTGGCACATGGTGCGCTGGGCTGGGACAGCCCGCTGCAGAGCTCAAGGGAAGAAGCCCAAAGTGTCACAATGGCTCCTTGCCTTCACATGCAACACCTGGGTCACAATGGTCTCCTTGATTCCATGAGGCCCCACTGTGTCACAATGGCTCCTTGGTTCCATCAGGTTCCGCAGTGTCACCATGGTCTCCTTTGATCCGCACTGTCATCATGGACAATTGGTTCCATGAGGCCCCGCAGTGTCACAATGGTCCCTTGCTTCCATAGCTTTTACGTTGTAACAATGGACTCCTTGCTTCTATGAGCTAGCCTGCTTTTTGCAGAGGTGTCTTTGGTTCCAACAAGGCCCCGCTGTGTCTCTGCACCCTGGCTTCCATGTGGATCTGGAGTATCACAAAGGCTCCTTGGTTCCACCAGGTCCTGCTGTGTCACAATGGGTCCTGTGGTCCCTGAGGCCCTCCAAAGTCATTGTGGAGGCTTGCTTCCATGAGGTTCCATTATGTGCCAGTGGTCATCTTGGTTCCAGGAGTTTCCTTCGTGTCACAATGCTCTCCATGCTTCCATTAGGCCCTGCTTTGCCACAATGGTCCCCTTGTTTCCATGAGGCCCCGCTGTGTCACAATGGACCTATGGTTCCATGATGTTGCGTGGTGTCACCGTGCTCTTCTTGAATCCGCAGTGTAACCATGGACCATTGGTTCCATGCAGCCGTGTCACAATGGGCTCCTTGATTCCATGATTCCCCACGGTGTCACAATGGAGCCTTGTTTCTAGGAGGTTCTGTACTGTCACAATTGCCTCCTTGATGCCATCAGCCCCTGCAGTGTCACAATGGCTCCTTGGTTCCATGAGGAACACAATAGCTTGGCATAAGCATTGAGCAACAGCTGCTGAACACACCTGGCAACATCTGCTTGCATCAAAAGAGGGCTTCAAGCTGACAATGGCACCAGCAGCTTCCATCTGCAACAGAGACCCAGGAAAGGACAGGCTGCGCCGGTTTGAACAAATGTGGAGGAAAATATCCTCTGATAGAAGGCAGGTTACACCCAGCCATCCCCCACCAGGTTTGGGAAAAAAGAATTTTCCTGGGAAGAAAGTGAAAGAGAGAAAACCTCTTTTTTTAACAAACACACAGGAAAAGGATAACAATGCTAAATATTAAAAGCTCTCGCTGTGCAGAGAAAGCTGGGATAATTTGAGAGTCCTTCCGTGTTTCGGTGGGGTCTCCTGAAACATCCATAGACAGCGAGGCCCGCGCAAAGAAACAGGGAGCGATTCTTGAGAGAAGTTTCAGAGCTCTTTCTTCTCCAGCCACATGGGCGGGGCACTGCCAAAGAACTGAGCAATCACAGCACAACCAGGGCCCTCCTCGCACAGGGCAACACAAAATAAGCAGTGCTGAACAGGATTAGGGCACATGTGAGAAGGGAGCAGGGAGACCCCGTGCCCAGGCCATGCCTCTACCCCAGGGTCCCCTCTCCCATGACCTCATGGCAGGGGGGAGGAACCCCAACACTTCCGTAGGTGTAGTCTCTCTCCTCCTCCTTGCAGCTGGCTCATGGGCCCACATTCAGGGCCCCCACCTCGGGAGAAAATTCTCCCAATGTGCTCTGATGTTGAAAGAGTCAAGAAGAGAAGAAGGGAAAAAAACCCCCAAAGTCCCAGGAAAACAAAGTTCAACTCTCCATCTCCCCCCAGAGAAAAGGAGCTGAAAACTGGCTAAAAAGAAACAAAGTTGCTTCCCTCTGCTCTTGCTGCAAGCAGGATGCAGAGGAGTGTGTATGTGTGTCCTTGAACAAACGCTCTGAGAAGTTTGTCCGGTTTTTTCTCCTCTCCTCCCTCTCAGGCTCAGTTGAAAGGCACAGAAATGCACAAAGTTCACTTCTGGGCATAGAGCAGCAATAGGGGATACACATGATAAAGTCACCCCAAGACACAGGGACAGAGAATTCAGTGGAAAGACTCCGAGAATTCTGCTCCCAGAGATCATTCATTCCTGCTCACACTGACCCTTGTAGAAAGGGGACATCGTTCCAGGCAGCCTGTACTGAGCATGTGGCTCCTGAGTGGGGTTTGTTGTTTAGGAAACCTGCTCCGGCTTTTCCATTCTTTCCTTCCAAACAGGAAAACTTCTCCTGGGGCTGTGTGCAGGCAGAGCCCTGAGGAGAGCAGGTGGCACATGGTGCGCTGGGCTGGGACAGCCAGCTGCAGAGCTCAAGGGAAGAAGCCCAAAGTGTCACAATGGCTCCTTGCCTTCACATGCAACACCTGGGTCACAATGGTCTCCTTGATTCCATGAGGCCCCACTGTGTCACACTGGCTCCTTGGTTCCATCAGGTTCCGCAGTGTCACCATGGTCTCCTTTGATCCGCATTGTCATAATGGACAATTAGTTCCATGAGGCCCCGCAGTGTCACAATGGTCCCTTGCTTCCATAGGTTTGATGTTGTAACAATGGACTCCTTGCTTCTATGAGCTAGCCTGCTTTTTGCAGAGGTGTCTTTGGTTCCAACAAGGCCCCGCTGTGTCTCAGTGCACCCTGGCTTCCATGTGGATCTGGAGTATCACAAAGGCTCCTTGGTTCCACCAGGTCCTGCTGTGTCACAATGGGTCCTGTGGTCCCTGAGGCCCTCCAAAGTCATCGTGAAGGCTTGCTTCCATGAGGTTCCATTATGTGCCAGTGGTCATCTTGGTTCCAGGAGTTTCCTTAGTGTCACAATGCTCTCCATGCTTCCTTTAGGCCCTGCTTTGCCACAATGGTCCCCTTGTTTCCATGAGGCCCCGCTGTGTCACAATGGACGTACGGTTCCATGATGTTGCGTGGTGTCACCGTGCTCTTCTTGAATCCGCAGTGTAACCATGGACCATTGGTTCCATGCGGCCTGGCAGTGTCACAATGGGCTCCTTGATTCCATGATTCCCCACGGTGTCACAATGGAGCCTTGTTTCTAGGAGGTTCTGTACTGTGACAATTGTCTCCTTGATGCCATCAGCCCCTGCAGTGTCACAATGGCTCCTTGGTTCCATGAGGAACACAATAGCTTGGCATAAGCATTGAGCAACAGCTGCTGAACACACCTGGCAACATCTGCTTGCATCAAAAGAGGGCTTCAAGCTGACAATGGCACCAGCAGCTTCCATCTGCAACAGACACCCAGGAAAGGACAGGCTGTGCCAGTTTGGACAAATTTGGAGGAAAATATCCTCTGATAGAAGGCAGGTTACACCCAGCCATCCCCCACCAGGTTTGGGAAAAAAGAATTTTCCTGGGAAGAAAGTGAAAGAGAGAAAACCTCTTTTTTTAACAAACACACAGGAAAAGGATAACAATGCTAAATATTAAAACCTCTCGCTGTGCAGAGAAAGCTGGGATAATTTGAGAGTCCTTCCGTGTTTCGGTGGGGTCTCCTGAAACATCCATAGACAGCGAGGCCCGTGCAAAGAAACAGGGAGCGATTCTTGAGAGAAGTTTCAGAGCTCTTTCTTCTCCAGCCACATGGGCGGGGCACTGCCAAAGAACTGAGCAATCACGGCACAAGCAGGGCCCTCCTCGCACAAGGCAACACAAAATAAGCAGTGCTGAACAGGATTAGGGCACATGTGAGCAGGGAGCAGGGAGACCCCCCCGTGCCCAGGCCATGCCTCTACCCCAGGGTCCCCTCTTCCCATGACCTCATGGCAGGGGGGAGGAACCCCAACACTTCCGTAGGTGTAGTCTCTCTCCTCCTCCTTGCAGCTGCCTCATGGGCCCACATTCAGGGCTCCCACCTGGGTAGAAAATTCTCCCAATGTGCTCTGATGTTGAAAGAGTCAAGAAGAGAAGAAGGGAAAAAAACCCCCGAAGTCCCAGGAAAACAAAGTTCAACTCTCCATCTCCCTCCAGAGAAAAGGAGCTGAAAACTGGCTAAAAAGAAACAAGGTTGTTTCCACCGCTCTTGCTGCAAGCAGGATGCAGAGGAGTGTGTATGTGTGTCCTTGAACAAACGCTCTGAGAAGTTTGTCCGTTTTTTTTTTTTCCTCTCTCCCCTCTCAGGCTCAGTTGAAAGGCACAGAAATGCACAAAGTTCACTTCTGGGCATAGAGCAGCAATAGGGGATACACATGATAAAGTCACCCCAAGACACAGGGACAGAGAATTCAGTGGAAAGACTCCGAGAATTCTGCTCCCAGAGATCATTCCTGCTCACACTGACCCTTGTAGAAAGGGGACATCGTTCCAGGCAGCCTGTACTGAGCATGTGGCTCCTGAGTGGGGTTTGTTGTTTAGGAAACCTGCTCCGGCTTTTCCATTCTTTCCTTCCAAACAGGAAAACTTCTCCTGGGGCTGTGTGCAGGCAGAGCCCTGAGGAGAGCAGGTGGCACATGGTGCGCTGGGCTGGGACAGCCAGCTGCAGAGCTCAAGGGAAGAAGCCCAAAGTGTCACAATGGCTCCTTGCCTTCACATGCAACACCTGGGTCACAATGGTCTCCTTGATTCCATGAGGCCCCACTGTGTCACAATGGCTCCTTGGTTCCATCAGGTTCCGCAGTGTCACCATGGTCTCCTTTGATCCGCACTGTCATCATGGACAATTGGTTCCATGAGGCCCCGCAGTGTCACAATGGTCCCTTGCTTCCATAGCTTTTACGTTGTAACAATGGACTCCTTGCTTCTATGAGCTAGCCTGCTTTTTGCAGAGGTGTCTTTGGTTCCAACAAGGCCCCGCTGTGTCTCTGCACCCTGGCTTCCATGTGGATCTGGAGTATCACAAAGGCTCCTTGGTTCCACCAGGTCCTGCTGTGTCACAATGGGTCCTGTGGTCCCTGAGGCCCTCCAAAGTCATTGTGGAGGCTTGCTTCCATGAGGTTCCATTATGTGCCAGTGGTCATCTTGGTTCCAGGAGTTTCCTTAGTGTCACAATGCTCTCCATGCTTCCATTAGGCCCTGCTTTGCCACAATGGTCCCCTTGTTTCCATGAGGCCCCGCTGTGTCACAATGGACCTATGGTTCCATGATGTTGCGTGGTGTCACCGTGCTCTTCTTGAATCCGCATTGTAACCATGGACCATTGGTTCCATGCAGCCGTGTCACAATGGGCTCCTTGATTCCATGATTCCCCACGGTGTCACAATGGAGCCTTGTTTCTAGGAGGTTCTGTACTGTCACAATTGCCTCCTTGATGCCATCAGCCCCTGCAGTGTCACAATGGCTCCTTGGTTCCATGAGGAACACAATAGCTTGGCATAAGCATTGAGCAACAGCTGCTGAACACACCTGGCAACATCTGCTTGCATCAAAAGAGGGCTTCAAGCTGACAATGGCACCAGCAGCTTCCATCTGCAACAGAGACCCAGGAAAGGACAGGCTGTGCCGGTTTGGACAAATGTGGAGGAAAATATCCTCTGATAGAAGGCAGGTTACACCCAGCCCTCCCCCACCAGGTTTTTGGAAAAAAGAACTTTCCTGGGAAGAAAGTGAAAGAGATAAAAACTATTTTTTTAACAAACACACAGGAAAAGGATAACAATGCTAAATATTAAAAGCTCTCGCTGTGCAGAGAAAGCTGGGATAATTTGAGAGTCCTTCCGTGTTTCGGTGGGGTCTCCTGAAGCATCCATAGACAGCGAGGCCCGTGCAAAGAAACAGGGAGCGATTCTTGAGAGAAGTTTCAGAGCTCTTTCTTCTCCAGCCACATGGGCGGGGCACTGCCAAAGAACTGAGCAATCACAGCACAACCAGGGCCCTCCTCGCACAGGGCAACACAAAATAAGCAGTGCTGAACAGGATTAGGGCACATGTGAGAAGGGAGCAGGGAGACCCCGTGCCCAGGCCATGCCTCTACCCCAGGGTCCCCTCTCCCATGACCTCATGGCAGGGGGGAGGAACCCCAACACTTCCGTAGGTGTAGTCTCTCTCCTCCTCCTTGCAGCTGGCTCATGGGCCCACATTCAGGGCCCCCACCTCGGGAGAAAATTCTCCCAATGTGCTCTGATGTTGAAAGAGTCAAGAAGAGAAGAAGGGAAAAAAACCCCCAAAGTCCCAGGAAAACAAAGTTCAACTCTCCATCTCCCCCCAGAGAAAAGGAGCTGAAAACTGGCTAAAAAGAAACAAAGTTGCTTCCCTCTGCTCTTGCTGCAAGCAGGATGCAGAGGAGTGTGTATGTGTGTCCTTGAACAAACGCTCTGAGAAGTTTGTCCGGTTTTTTCTCCTCTCCTCCCTCTCAGGCTCAGTTGAAAGGCACAGAAATGCACAAAGTTCACTTCTGGGCATAGAGCAGCAATAGGGGATACACATGATAAAGTCACCCCAAGACACAGGGACAGAGAATTCAGTGGAAAGACTCCGAGAATTCTGCTCCCAGAGATCATTCATTCCTGCTCACACTGACCCTTGTAGAAAGGGGACATCGTTCCAGGCAGCCTGTACTGAGCATGTGGCTCCTGAGTGGGGTTTGTTGTTTAGGAAACCTGCTCCGGCTTTTCCATTCTTTCCTTCCAAACAGGAAAACTTCTCCTGGGGCTGTGTGCAGGCAGAGCCCTGAGGAGAGCAGGTGGCACATGGTGCGCTGGGCTGGGACAGCCAGCTGCAGAGCTCAAGGGAAGAAGCCCAAAGTGTCACAATGGCTCCTTGCCTTCACATGCAACACCTGGGTCACAATGGTCTCCTTGATTCCATGAGGCCCCACTGTGTCACACTGGCTCCTTGGTTCCATCAGGTTCCGCAGTGTCACCATGGTCTCCTTTGATCCGCATTGTCATAATGGACAATTAGTTCCATGAGGCCCCGCAGTGTCACAATGGTCCCTTGCTTCCATAGGTTTGATGTTGTAACAATGGACTCCTTGCTTCTATGAGCTAGCCTGCTTTTTGCAGAGGTGTCTTTGGTTCCAACAAGGCCCCGCTGTGTCTCAGTGCACCCTGGCTTCCATGTGGATCTGGAGTATCACAAAGGCTCCTTGGTTCCACCAGGTCCTGCTGTGTCACAATGGGTCCTGTGGTCCCTGAGGCCCTCCAAAGTCATCGTGAAGGCTTGCTTCCATGAGGTTCCATTATGTGCCAGTGGTCATCTTGGTTCCAGGAGTTTCCTTAGTGTCACAATGCTCTCCATGCTTCCTTTAGGCCCTGCTTTGCCACAATGGTCCCCTTGTTTCCATGAGGCCCCGTTGTGTCACAATGGACGTACGGTTCCATGATGTTGCGTGGTGTCACCGTGCTCTTCTTGAATCCGCAGTGTAACCATGGACCATTGGTTCCATGCGGCCTGGCAGTGTCACAATGGGCTCCTTGATTCCATGATTCCCCACGGTGTCACAATGGAGCCTTGTTTCTAGGAGGTTCTGTACTGTGACAATTGTCTCCTTGATGCCATCAGCCCCTGCAGTGTCACAATGGCTCCTTGGTTCCATGAGGAACACAATAGCTTGGCATAAGCATTGAGCAACAGCTGCTGAACACACCTGGCAACATCTGCTTGCATCAAAAGAGGGCTTCAAGCTGACAATGGCACCAGCAGCTTCCATCTGCAACAGAGACCCAGGAAAGGACAGGCTGCGCCGGTTTGAACAAATGTGGAGGAAAATATCCTCTGATAGAAGGCAGGTTACACCCAGCCATCCCCCACCAGGTTTGGGAAAAAAGAATTTTCCTGGGAAGAAAGTGAAAGAGAGAAAACCTCTTTTTTTAACAAACACACAGGAAAAGGATAACAATGCTAAATATTAAAACCTCTCGCTGTGCAGAGAAAGCTGGGATAATTTGAGAGTCCTTCCGTGTTTCGGTGGGGTCTCCTGAAACATCCATAGACAGCGAGGCCCGTGCAAAGAAACAGGGAGCGATTCTTGAGAGAAGTTTCAGAGCTCTTTCTTCTCCAGCCACATGGGCGGGGCACTGCCAAAGAACTGAGCAATCACGGCACAAGCAGGGCCCTCCTCGCACAAGGCAACACAAAATAAGCAGTGCTGAACAGGATTAGGGCACATGTGAGCAGGGAGCAGGGAGACCCCCCGTGCCCAGGCCATGCCTCTACCCCAGGGTCCCCTCTTCCCATGACCTCATGGCAGGGGGGAGGAACCCCAACACTTCCGTAGGTGTAGTCTCTCTCCTCCTCCTTGCAGCTGGCTCATGGGCCCACATTCAGGGCTCCCACCTGGGTAGAAAATTCTCCCAATGTGCTCTGATGTTGAAAGAGTCAAGAAGAGAAGAAGGGAAAAAAACCCCCGAAGTCCCAGGAAAACAAAGTTCAACTCTCCATCTCCCTCCAGAGAAAAGGAGCTGAAAACTGGCTAAAAAGAAACAAGGTTGTTTCCACCGCTCTTGCTGCAAGCAGGATGCAGAGGAGTGTGTATGTGTGTCCTTGAACAAACGCTCTGAGAAGTTTGTCCGTTTTTTTTTTTTCCTCTCTCCCCTCTCAGGCTCAGTTGAAAGGCACAGAAATGCACAAAGTTCACTTCTGGGCATAGAGCAGCAATAGGGGATACACATGATAAAGTCACCCCAAGACACAGGGACAGAGAATTCAGTGGAAAGACTCCGAGAATTCTGCTCCCAGAGATCATTCATTCCTGCTCACACTGACCCTTGTAGCAAGGGGACATCGTTCCAGGCAGCCTGTACTGAGCATGTGGCTCCTGAGTGGGGTTTGTTGTTTAGGAAACCTGCTCCGGCTTTTCCATTCTTTCCTTCCAAACAGGAAAACTTCTCCTGGGGCTGTGTGCAGGCAGAGCCCTGAGGAGAGCAGGTGACACATGGTGCGCTGGGCTGGGACAGCCAGCTGCAGAGCTCAAGGGAAGAAGCCCAAAGTGTCACAATGGCTCCTTGCCTTCACATGCAACACCTGGGTCACAATGGTCTCCTTGATTCCATGAGGCCCCACTGTGTCACAATGGCTCCTTGGTTCCATCAGGTTCCGCAGTGTCACCATGGTCTCCTTTGATCCGCACTGTCATCATGGACAATTGGTTCCATGAGGCCCCGCAGTGTCACAATGGTCCCTTGCTTCCATAGCTTTTACGTTGTAACAATGGACTCCTTGCTTCTATGAGCTAGCCTGCTTTTTGCAGAGGTGTCTTTGGTTCCAACAAGGCCCCGCTGTGTCTCTGCACCCTGGCTTCCATGTGGATCTGGAGTATCACAAAGGCTCCTTGGTTCCACCAGGTCCTGCTGTGTCACAATGGGTCCTGTGGTCCCTGAGGCCCTCCAAAGTCATTGTGGAGGCTTGCTTCCATGAGGTTCCATTATGTGCCAGTGGTCATCTTGGTTCCAGGAGTTTCCTTCGTGTCACAATGCTCTCCATGCTTCCATTAGGCCCTGCTTTGCCACAATGGTCCCCTTGTTTCCATGAGGCCCCGCTGTGTCACAATGGACCTATGGTTCCATGATGTTGCGTGGTGTCACCGTGCTCTTCTTGAATCCGCAGTGTAACCATGGACCATTGGTTCCATGCAGCCGTGTCACAATGGGCTCCTTGATTCCATGATTCCCCACGGTGTCACAATGGAGCCTTGTTTCTAGGAGGTTCTGTACTGTCACAATTGCCTCCTTGATGCCATCAGCCCCTGCAGTGTCACAATGGCTCCTTGGTTCCATGAGGAACACAATAGCTTGGCATAAGCATTGAGCAACAGCTGCTGAACACACCTGGCAACATCTGCTTGCATCAAAAGAGGGCTTCAAGCTGACAATGGCACCAGCAGCTTCCATCTGCAACAGAGACCCAGGAAAGGACAGGCTGCGCCGGTTTGAACAAATGTGGAGGAAAATATCCTCTGATAGAAGGCAGGTTACACCCAGCCATCCCCCACCAGGTTTGGGAAAAAAGAATTTTCCTGGGAAGAAAGTGAAAGAGAGAAAACCTCTTTTTTTAACAAACACACAGGAAAAGGATAACAATGCTAAATATTAAAACCTCTCGCTGTGCAGAGAAAGCTGGGATAATTTGAGAGTCCTTCCGTGTTTCGGTGGGGTCTCCTGAAACATCCATAGACAGCGAGGCCCGTGCAAAGAAACAGGGAGCGATTCTTGAGAGAAGTTTCAGAGCTCTTTCTTCTCCAGCCACATGGGCGGGGCACTGCCAAAGAACTGAGCAATCACAGCACAACCAGGGCCCTCCTCGCACAGGGCAACACAAAATAAGCAGTGCTGAACAGGATTAGGGCACATGTGAGAAGGGAGCAGGGAGACCCCGTGCCCAGGCCATGCCTCTACCCCAGGGTCCCCTCTCCCATGACCTCATGGCAGGGGGGAGGAACCCCAACACTTCCGTAGGTGTAGTCTCTCTCCTCCTCCTTGCAGCTGGCTCATGGGCCCACATTCAGGGCCCCCACCTCGGGAGAAAATTCTCCCAATGTGCTCTGATGTTGAAAGAGTCAAGAAGAGAAGAAGGGAAAAAAACCCCCAAAGTCCCAGGAAAACAAAGTTCAACTCTCCATCTCCCCCCAGAGAAAAGGAGCTGAAAACTGGCTAAAAAGAAACAAAGTTGCTTCCCTCTGCTCTTGCTGCAAGCAGGATGCAGAGGAGTGTGTATGTGTGTCCTTGAACAAACGCTCTGAGAAGTTTGTCCGGTTTTTTCTCCTCTCCTCCCTCTCAGGCTCAGTTGAAAGGCACAGAAATGCACAAAGTTCACTTCTGGGCATAGAGCAGCAATAGGGGATACACATGATAAAGTCACCCCAAGACACAGGGACAGAGAATTCAGTGGAAAGACTCCGAGAATTCTGCTCCCAGAGATCATTCATTCCTGCTCACACTGACCCTTGTAGAAAGGGGACATCGTTCCAGGCAGCCTGTACTGAGCATGTGGCTCCTGAGTGGGGTTTGTTGTTTAGGAAACCTGCTCCGGCTTTTCCATTCTTTCCTTCCAAACAGGAAAACTTCTCCTGGGGCTGTGTGCAGGCAGAGCCCTGAGGAGAGCAGGTGGCACATGGTGCGCTGGGCTGGGACAGCCAGCTGCAGAGCTCAAGGGAAGAAGCCCAAAGTGTCACAATGGCTCCTTGCCTTCACATGCAACACCTGGGTCACAATGGTCTCCTTGATTCCATGAGGCCCCACTGTGTCACACTGGCTCCTTGGTTCCATCAGGTTCCGCAGTGTCACCATGGTCTCCTTTGATCCGCATTGTCATAATGGACAATTAGTTCCATGAGGCCCCGCAGTGTCACAATGGTCCCTTGCTTCCATAGGTTTGATGTTGTAACAATGGACTCCTTGCTTCTATGAGCTAGCCTGCTTTTTGCAGAGGTGTCTTTGGTTCCAACAAGGCCCCGCTGTGTCTCAGTGCACCCTGGCTTCCATGTGGATCTGGAGTATCACAAAGGCTCCTTGGTTCCACCAGGTCCTGCTGTGTCACAATGGGTCCTGTGGTCCCTGAGGCCCTCCAAAGTCATCGTGAAGGCTTGCTTCCATGAGGTTCCATTATGTGCCAGTGGTCATCTTGGTTCCAGGAGTTTCCTTAGTGTCACAATGCTCTCCATGCTTCCTTTAGGCCCTGCTTTGCCACAATGGTCCCCTTGTTTCCATGAGGCCCCGTTGTGTCACAATGGACGTACGGTTCCATGATGTTGCGTGGTGTCACCGTGCTCTTCTTGAATCCGCAGTGTAACCATGGACCATTGGTTCCATGCGGCCTGGCAGTGTCACAATGGGCTCCTTGATTCCATGATTCCCCACGGTGTCACAATGGAGCCTTGTTTCTAGGAGGTTCTGTACTGTGACAATTGTCTCCTTGATGCCATCAGCCCCTGCAGTGTCACAATGGCTCCTTGGTTCCATGAGGAACACAATAGCTTGGCATAAGCATTGAGCAACAGCTGCTGAACACACCTGGCAACATCTGCTTGCATCAAAAGAGGGCTTCAAGCTGACAATGGCACCAGCAGCTTCCATCTGCAACAGACACCCAGGAAAGGACAGGCTGTGCCAGTTTGGACAAATTTGGAGGAAAATATCCTCTGATAGAAGGCAGGTTACACCCAGCCATCCCCCACCAGGTTTGGGAAAAAAGAATTTTCCTGGGAAGAAAGTGAAAGAGAGAAAACCTCTTTTTTTAACAAACACACAGGAAAAGGATAACAATGCTAAATATTAAAACCTCTCGCTGTGCAGAGAAAGCTGGGATAATTTGAGAGTCCTTCCGTGTTTCGGTGGGGTCTCCTGAAACATCCATAGACAGCGAGGCCCGTGCAAAGAAACAGGGAGCGATTCTTGAGAGAAGTTTCAGAGCTCTTTCTTCTCCAGCCACATGGGCGGGGCACTGCCAAAGAACTGAGCAATCACAGCACAACCAGGGCCCTCCTCGCACAGGGCAACACAAAATAAGCAGTGCTGAACAGGATTAGGGCACATGTGAGAAGGGAGCAGGGAGACCCCGTGCCCAGGCCATGCCTCTACCCCAGGGTCCCCTCTCCCATGACCTCATGGCAGGGGGGAGGAACCCCAACACTTCCGTAGGTGTAGTCTCTCTCCTCCTCCTTGCAGCTGGCTCATGGGCCCACATTCAGGGCCCCCACCTCGGGAGAAAATTCTCCCAATGTGCTCTGATGTTGAAAGAGTCAAGAAGAGAAGAAGGGAAAAAAACCCCCAAAGTCCCAGGAAAACAAAGTTCAACTCTCCATCTCCCCCCAGAGAAAAGGAGCTGAAAACTGGCTAAAAAGAAACAAAGTTGCTTCCCTCTGCTCTTGCTGCAAGCAGGATGCAGAGGAGTGTGTATGTGTGTCCTTGAACAAACGCTCTGAGAAGTTTGTCCGGTTTTTTCTCCTCTCCTCCCTCTCAGGCTCAGTTGAAAGGCACAGAAATGCACAAAGTTCACTTCTGGGCATAGAGCAGCAATAGGGGATACACATGATAAAGTCACCCCAAGACACAGGGACAGAGAATTCAGTGGAAAGACTCCGAGAATTCTGCTCCCAGAGATCATTCATTCCTGCTCACACTGACCCTTGTAGAAAGGGGACATCGTTCCAGGCAGCCTGTACTGAGCATGTGGCTCCTGAGTGGGGTTTGTTGTTTAGGAAACCTGCTCCGGCTTTTCCATTCTTTCCTTCCAAACAGGAAAACTTCTCCTGGGGCTGTGTGCAGGCAGAGCCCTGAGGAGAGCAGGTGGCACATGGTGCGCTGGGCTGGGACAGCCAGCTGCAGAGCTCAAGGGAAGAAGCCCAAAGTGTCACAATGGCTCCTTGCCTTCACATGCAACACCTGGGTCACAATGGTCTCCTTGATTCCATGAGGCCCCACTGTGTCACACTGGCTCCTTGGTTCCATCAGGTTCCGCAGTGTCACCATGGTCTCCTTTGATCCGCATTGTCATAATGGACAATTAGTTCCATGAGGCCCCGCAGTGTCACAATGGTCCCTTGCTTCCATAGGTTTGATGTTGTAACAATGGACTCCTTGCTTCTATGAGCTAGCCTGCTTTTTGCAGAGGTGTCTTTGGTTCCAACAAGGCCCCGCTGTGTCTCAGTGCACCCTGGCTTCCATGTGGATCTGGAGTATCACAAAGGCTCCTTGGTTCCACCAGGTCCTGCTGTGTCACAATGGGTCCTGTGGTCCCTGAGGCCCTCCAAAGTCATCGTGAAGGCTTGCTTCCATGAGGTTCCATTATGTGCCAGTGGTCATCTTGGTTCCAGGAGTTTCCTTAGTGTCACAATGCTCTCCATGCTTCCTTTAGGCCCTGCTTTGCCACAATGGTCCCCTTGTTTCCATGAGGCCCCGTTGTGTCACAATGGACGTACGGTTCCATGATGTTGCGTGGTGTCACCGTGCTCTTCTTGAATCCGCAGTGTAACCATGGACCATTGGTTCCATGCGGCCTGGCAGTGTCACAATGGGCTCCTTGATTCCATGATTCCCCACGGTGTCACAATGGAGCCTTGTTTCTAGGAGGTTCTGTACTGTGACAATTGTCTCCTTGATGCCATCAGCCCCTGCAGTGTCACAATGGCTCCTTGGTTCCATGAGGAACACAATAGCTTGGCATAAGCATTGAGCAACAGCTGCTGAACACACCTGGCAACATCTGCTTGCATCAAAAGAGGGCTTCAAGCTGACAATGGCACCAGCAGCTTCCATCTGCAACAGAGACCCAGGAAAGGACAGGCTGCGCCGGTTTGAACAAATGTGGAGGAAAATATCCTCTGATAGAAGGCAGGTTACACCCAGCCATCCCCCACCAGGTTTGGGAAAAAAGAATTTTCCTGGGAAGAAAGTGAAAGAGAGAAAACCTCTTTTTTTAACAAACACACAGGAAAAGGATAACAATGCTAAATATTAAAACCTCTCGCTGTGCAGAGAAAGCTGGGATAATTTGAGAGTCCTTCCGTGTTTCGGTGGGGTCTCCTGAAACATCCATAGACAGCGAGGCCCGTGCAAAGAAACAGGGAGCGATTCTTGAGAGAAGTTTCAGAGCTCTTTCTTCTCCAGCCACATGGGCGGGGCACTGCCAAAGAACTGAGCAATCACGGCACAAGCAGGGCCCTCCTCGCACAAGGCAACACAAAATAAGCAGTGCTGAACAGGATTAGGGCACATGTGAGCAGGGAGCAGGGAGACCCCCCGTGCCCAGGCCATGCCTCTACCCCAGGGTCCCCTCTTCCCATGACCTCATGGCAGGGGGGAGGAACCCCAACACTTCCGTAGGTGTAGTCTCTCTCCTCCTCCTTGCAGCTGGCTCATGGGCCCACATTCAGGGCTCCCACCTGGGTAGAAAATTCTCCCAATGTGCTCTGATGTTGAAAGAGTCAAGAAGAGAAGAAGGGAAAAAAACCCCCGAAGTCCCAGGAAAACAAAGTTCAACTCTCCATCTCCCTCCAGAGAAAAGGAGCTGAAAACTGGCTAAAAAGAAACAAGGTTGTTTCCACCGCTCTTGCTGCAAGCAGGATGCAGAGGAGTGTGTATGTGTGTCCTTGAACAAACGCTCTGAGAAGTTTGTCCGTTTTTTTTTTTTCCTCTCTCCCCTCTCAGGCTCAGTTGAAAGGCACAGAAATGCACAAAGTTCACTTCTGGGCATAGAGCAGCAATAGGGGATACACATGATAAAGTCACCCCAAGACACAGGGACAGAGAATTCAGTGGAAAGACTCCGAGAATTCTGCTCCCAGAGATCATTCATTCCTGCTCACACTGACCCTTGTAGCAAGGGGACATCGTTCCAGGCAGCCTGTACTGAGCATGTGGCTCCTGAGTGGGGTTTGTTGTTTAGGAAACCTGCTCCGGCTTTTCCATTCTTTCCTTCCAAACAGGAAAACTTCTCCTGGGGCTGTGTGCAGGCAGAGCCCTGAGGAGAGCAGGTGACACATGGTGCGCTGGGCTGGGACAGCCAGCTGCAGAGCTCAAGGGAAGAAGCCCAAAGTGTCACAATGGCTCCTTGCCTTCACATGCAACACCTGGGTCACAATGGTCTCCTTGATTCCATGAGGCCCCACTGTGTCACAATGGCTCCTTGGTTCCATCAGGTTCCGCAGTGTCACCATGGTCTCCTTTGATCCGCACTGTCATCATGGACAATTGGTTCCATGAGGCCCCGCAGTGTCACAATGGTCCCTTGCTTCCATAGCTTTTACGTTGTAACAATGGACTCCTTGCTTCTATGAGCTAGCCTGCTTTTTGCAGAGGTGTCTTTGGTTCCAACAAGGCCCCGCTGTGTCTCTGCACCCTGGCTTCCATGTGGATCTGGAGTATCACAAAGGCTCCTTGGTTCCACCAGGTCCTGCTGTGTCACAATGGGTCCTGTGGTCCCTGAGGCCCTCCAAAGTCATTGTGGAGGCTTGCTTCCATGAGGTTCCATTATGTGCCAGTGGTCATCTTGGTTCCAGGAGTTTCCTTCGTGTCACAATGCTCTCCATGCTTCCATTAGGCCCTGCTTTGCCACAATGGTCCCCTTGTTTCCATGAGGCCCCGCTGTGTCACAATGGACCTATGGTTCCATGATGTTGCGTGGTGTCACCGTGCTCTTCTTGAATCCGCAGTGTAACCATGGACCATTGGTTCCATGCAGCCGTGTCACAATGGGCTCCTTGATTCCATGATTCCCCACGGTGTCACAATGGAGCCTTGTTTCTAGGAGGTTCTGTACTGTCACAATTGCCTCCTTGATGCCATCAGCCCCTGCAGTGTCACAATGGCTCCTTGGTTCCATGAGGAACACAATAGCTTGGCATAAGCATTGAGCAACAGCTGCTGAACACACCTGGCAACATCTGCTTGCATCAAAAGAGGGCTTCAAGCTGACAATGGCACCAGCAGCTTCCATCTGCAACAGAGACCCAGGAAAGGACAGGCTGCGCCGGTTTGAACAAATGTGGAGGAAAATATCCTCTGATAGAAGGCAGGTTACACCCAGCCATCCCCCACCAGGTTTGGGAAAAAAGAATTTTCCTGGGAAGAAAGTGAAAGAGAGAAAACCTCTTTTTTTAACAAACACACAGGAAAAGGATAACAATGCTAAATATTAAAACCTCTCGCTGTGCAGAGAAAGCTGGGATAATTTGAGAGTCCTTCCGTGTTTCGGTGGGGTCTCCTGAAACATCCATAGACAGCGAGGCCCGTGCAAAGAAACAGGGAGCGATTCTTGAGAGAAGTTTCAGAGCTCTTTCTTCTCCAGCCACATGGGCGGGGCACTGCCAAAGAACTGAGCAATCACAGCACAACCAGGGCCCTCCTCGCACAGGGCAACACAAAATAAGCAGTGCTGAACAGGATTAGGGCACATGTGAGAAGGGAGCAGGGAGACCCCGTGCCCAGGCCATGCCTCTACCCCAGGGTCCCCTCTCCCATGACCTCATGGCAGGGGGGAGGAACCCCAACACTTCCGTAGGTGTAGTCTCTCTCCTCCTCCTTGCAGCTGGCTCATGGGCCCACATTCAGGGCCCCCACCTCGGGAGAAAATTCTCCCAATGTGCTCTGATGTTGAAAGAGTCAAGAAGAGAAGAAGGGAAAAAAACCCCCAAAGTCCCAGGAAAACAAAGTTCAACTCTCCATCTCCCCCCAGAGAAAAGGAGCTGAAAACTGGCTAAAAAGAAACAAAGTTGCTTCCCTCTGCTCTTGCTGCAAGCAGGATGCAGAGGAGTGTGTATGTGTGTCCTTGAACAAACGCTCTGAGAAGTTTGTCCGGTTTTTTCTCCTCTCCTCCCTCTCAGGCTCAGTTGAAAGGCACAGAAATGCACAAAGTTCACTTCTGGGCATAGAGCAGCAATAGGGGATACACATGATAAAGTCACCCCAAGACACAGGGACAGAGAATTCAGTGGAAAGACTCCGAGAATTCTGCTCCCAGAGATCATTCATTCCTGCTCACACTGACCCTTGTAGAAAGGGGACATCGTTCCAGGCAGCCTGTACTGAGCATGTGGCTCCTGAGTGGGGTTTGTTGTTTAGGAAACCTGCTCCGGCTTTTCCATTCTTTCCTTCCAAACAGGAAAACTTCTCCTGGGGCTGTGTGCAGGCAGAGCCCTGAGGAGAGCAGGTGGCACATGGTGCGCTGGGCTGGGACAGCCAGCTGCAGAGCTCAAGGGAAGAAGCCCAAAGTGTCACAATGGCTCCTTGCCTTCACATGCAACACCTGGGTCACAATGGTCTCCTTGATTCCATGAGGCCCCACTGTGTCACACTGGCTCCTTGGTTCCATCAGGTTCCGCAGTGTCACCATGGTCTCCTTTGATCCGCATTGTCATAATGGACAATTAGTTCCATGAGGCCCCGCAGTGTCACAATGGTCCCTTGCTTCCATAGGTTTGATGTTGTAACAATGGACTCCTTGCTTCTATGAGCTAGCCTGCTTTTTGCAGAGGTGTCTTTGGTTCCAACAAGGCCCCGCTGTGTCTCAGTGCACCCTGGCTTCCATGTGGATCTGGAGTATCACAAAGGCTCCTTGGTTCCACCAGGTCCTGCTGTGTCACAATGGGTCCTGTGGTCCCTGAGGCCCTCCAAAGTCATCGTGAAGGCTTGCTTCCATGAGGTTCCATTATGTGCCAGTGGTCATCTTGGTTCCAGGAGTTTCCTTAGTGTCACAATGCTCTCCATGCTTCCTTTAGGCCCTGCTTTGCCACAATGGTCCCCTTGTTTCCATGAGGCCCCGTTGTGTCACAATGGACGTACGGTTCCATGATGTTGCGTGGTGTCACCGTGCTCTTCTTGAATCCGCAGTGTAACCATGGACCATTGGTTCCATGCGGCCTGGCAGTGTCACAATGGGCTCCTTGATTCCATGATTCCCCACGGTGTCACAATGGAGCCTTGTTTCTAGGAGGTTCTGTACTGTGACAATTGTCTCCTTGATGCCATCAGCCCCTGCAGTGTCACAATGGCTCCTTGGTTCCATGAGGAACACAATAGCTTGGCATAAGCATTGAGCAACAGCTGCTGAACACACCTGGCAACATCTGCTTGCATCAAAAGAGGGCTTCAAGCTGACAATGGCACCAGCAGCTTCCATCTGCAACAGACACCCAGGAAAGGACAGGCTGTGCCAGTTTGGACAAATTTGGAGGAAAATATCCTCTGATAGAAGGCAGGTTACACCCAGCCATCCCCCACCAGGTTTGGGAAAAAAGAATTTTCCTGGGAAGAAAGTGAAAGAGAGAAAACCTCTTTTTTTAACAAACACACAGGAAAAGGATAACAATGCTAAATATTAAAACCTCTCGCTGTGCAGAGAAAGCTGGGATAATTTGAGAGTCCTTCCGTGTTTCGGTGGGGTCTCCTGAAACATCCATAGACAGCGAGGCCCGTGCAAAGAAACAGGGAGCGATTCTTGAGAGAAGTTTCAGAGCTCTTTCTTCTCCAGCCACATGGGCGGGGCACTGCCAAAGAACTGAGCAATCACGGCACAAGCAGGGCCCTCCTCGCACAAGGCAACACAAAATAAGCAGTGCTGAACAGGATTAGGGCACATGTGAGCAGGGAGCAGGGAGACCCCCCCGTGCCCAGGCCATGCCTCTACCCCAGGGTCCCCTCTTCCCATGACCTCATGGCAGGGGGGAGGAACCCCAACACTTCCGTAGGTGTAGTCTCTCTCCTCCTCCTTGCAGCTGCCTCATGGGCCCACATTCAGGGCTCCCACCTGGGTAGAAAATTCTCCCAATGTGCTCTGATGTTGAAAGAGTCAAGAAGAGAAGAAGGGAAAAAAACCCCCGAAGTCCCAGGAAAACAAAGTTCAACTCTCCATCTCCCTCCAGAGAAAAGGAGCTGAAAACTGGCTAAAAAGAAACAAGGTTGTTTCCACCGCTCTTGCTGCAAGCAGGATGCAGAGGAGTGTGTATGTGTGTCCTTGAACAAACGCTCTGAGAAGTTTGTCCGTTTTTTTTTTTTCCTCTCTCCCCTCTCAGGCTCAGTTGAAAGGCACAGAAATGCACAAAGTTCACTTCTGGGCATAGAGCAGCAATAGGGGATACACATGATAAAGTCACCCCAAGACACAGGGACAGAGAATTCAGTGGAAAGACTCCGAGAATTCTGCTCCCAGAGATCATTCATTCCTGCTCACACTGACCCTTGTAGAAAGGGGACATCGTTCCAGGCAGCCTGTACTGAGCATGTGGCTCCTGAGTGGGGTTTGTTGTTTAGGAAACCTGCTCCGGCTTTTCCATTCTTTCCTTCCAAACAGGAAAACTTCTCCTGGGGCTGTGTGCAGGCAGAGCCCTGAGGAGAGCAGGTGGCACATGGTGCGCTGGGCTGGGACAGCCAGCTGCAGAGCTCAAGGGAAGAAGCCCAAAGTGTCACAATGGCTCCTTGCCTTCACATGCAACACCTGGGTCACAATGGTCTCCTTGATTCCATGAGGCCCCACTGTGTCACACTGGCTCCTTGGTTCCATCAGGTTCCGCAGTGTCACCATGGTCTCCTTTGATCCGCATTGTCATAATGGACAATTAGTTCCATGAGGCCCCGCAGTGTCACAATGGTCCCTTGCTTCCATAGGTTTGATGTTGTAACAATGGACTCCTTGCTTCTATGAGCTAGCCTGCTTTTTGCAGAGGTGTCTTTGGTTCCAACAAGGCCCCGCTGTGTCTCAGTGCACCCTGGCTTCCATGTGGATCTGGAGTATCACAAAGGCTCCTTGGTTCCACCAGGTCCTGCTGTGTCACAATGGGTCCTGTGGTCCCTGAGGCCCTCCAAAGTCATCGTGAAGGCTTGCTTCCATGAGGTTCCATTATGTGCCAGTGGTCATCTTGGTTCCAGGAGTTTCCTTAGTGTCACAATGCTCTCCATGCTTCCTTTAGGCCCTGCTTTGCCACAATGGTCCCCTTGTTTCCATGAGGCCCCGCTGTGTCACAATGGACGTACGGTTCCATGATGTTGCGTGGTGTCACCGTGCTCTTCTTGAATCCGCAGTGTAACCATGGACCATTGGTTCCATGCGGCCTGGCAGTGTCACAATGGGCTCCTTGATTCCATGATTCCCCACGGTGTCACAATGGAGCCTTGTTTCTAGGAGGTTCTGTACTGTGACAATTGTCTCCTTGATGCCATCAGCCCCTGCAGTGTCACAATGGCTCCTTGGTTCCATGAGGAACACAATAGCTTGGCATAAGCATTGAGCAACAGCTGCTGAACACACCTGGCAACATCTGCTTGCATCAAAAGAGGGCTTCAAGCTGACAATGGCACCAGCAGCTTCCATCTGCAACAGACACCCAGGAAAGGACAGGCTGTGCCAGTTTGGACAAATTTGGAGGAAAATATCCTCTGATAGAAGGCAGGTTACACCCAGCCATCCCCCACCAGGTTTGGGAAAAAAGAATTTTCCTGGGAAGAAAGTGAAAGAGAGAAAACCTCTTTTTTTAACAAACACACAGGAAAAGGATAACAATGCTAAATATTAAAACCTCTCGCTGTGCAGAGAAAGCTGGGATAATTTGAGAGTCCTTCCGTGTTTCGGTGGGGTCTCCTGAAACATCCATAGACAGCGAGGCCCGTGCAAAGAAACAGGGAGCGATTCTTGAGAGAAGTTTCAGAGCTCTTTCTTCTCCAGCCACATGGGCGGGGCACTGCCAAAGAACTGAGCAATCACGGCACAAGCAGGGCCCTCCTCGCACAAGGCAACACAAAATAAGCAGTGCTGAACAGGATTAGGGCACATGTCAGCAGGGAGCAGGGAGACCCCCCCGTGCCCAGGCCATGCCTCTACCCCAGGGTCCCCTCTTCCCATGACCTCATGGCAGGGGGGAGGAACCCCAACACTTCCGTAGGTGTAGTCTCTCTCCTCCTCCTTGCAGCTGCCTCATGGGCCCACATTCAGGGCTCCCACCTGGGTAGAAAATTCTCCCAATGTGCTCTGATGTTGAAAGAGTCAAGAAGAGAAGAAGGGAAAAAAACCCCCGAAGTCCCAGGAAAACAAAGTTCAACTCTCCATCTCCCTCCAGAGAAAAGGAGCTGAAAACTGGCTAAAAAGAAACAAGGTTGTTTCCACCGCTCTTGCTGCAAGCAGGATGCAGAGGAGTGTGTATGTGTGTCCTTGAACAAACGCTCTGAGAAGTTTGTCCGTTTTTTTTTTTTCCTCTCTCCCCTCTCAGGCTCAGTTGAAAGGCACAGAAATGCACAAAGTTCACTTCTGGGCATAGAGCAGCAATAGGGGATACACATGATAAAGTCACCCCAAGACACAGGGACAGAGAATTCAGTGGAAAGACTCCGAGAATTCTGCTCCCAGAGATCATTCCTGCTCACACTGACCCTTGTAGAAAGGGGACATCGTTCCAGGCAGCCTGTACTGAGCATGTGGCTCCTGAGTGGGGTTTGTTGTTTAGGAAACCTGCTCCGGCTTTTCCATTCTTTCCTTGCAAACAGGAAAACTTCTCCTGGGGCTGTGTGCAGGCAGAGCCCTGAGGAGAGCAGGTGGCACATGGTGCGCTGGGCTGGGACAGCCAGCTGCAGAGCTCAAGGGAAGAAGCCCAAAGTGTCACAATGGCTCCTTGCCTTCACATGCAACACCTGGGTCACAATGGTCTCCTTGATTCCATGAGGCCCCACTGTGTCACAATGGCTCCTTGGTTCCATCAGGTTCCGCAGTGTCACCATGGTCTCCTTTGATCCGCACTGTCATCATGGACAATTGGTTCCATGAGGCCCCGCAGTGTCACAATGGTCCCTTGCTTCCATAGCTTTTACGTTGTAACAATGGACTCCTTGCTTCTATGAGCTAGCCTGCTTTTTGCAGAGGTGTCTTTGGTTCCAACAAGGCCCCACTGTGTCTCAGTGCACCCTGGCTTCCATGTGGATCTGGAGTATCACAAAGGCTCCTTGGTTCCACCAGGTCCTGCTGTGTCACAATGGGTCCTGTGGTCCCTGAGGCCCTCCAAAGTCATTGTGGAGGCTTGCTTCCATGAGGTTCCATTATGTGCCAGTGGTCATCTTGGTTCCAGGAGTTTCCTTAGTGTCACAATGCTCTCCATGCTTCCATTAGGCCCTGCTTTGCCACAATGGTCCCCTTGTTTCCATGAGGCCCCGCTGTGTCACAATGGACGTACGGTTCCATGATGTTGCGTGGTGTCACCGTGCTCTTCTTGAATCCGCAGTGTAACCATGGACCATTGGTTCCATGCAGCCGTGTCACAATGGGCTCCTTGATTCCATGATTCCCCACGGTGTCACAATGGAGCCTTGTTTCTAGGAGGTTCTGTACTGTCACAATTGCCTCCTTGATGCCATCAGCCCCTGCAGTGTCACAATGGCTCCTTGGTTCCATGAGGAACACAATAGCTTGGCATAAGCATTGAGCAACAGCTGCTGAACACACCTGGCAACATCTGCTTGCATCAAAAGAGGGCTTCAAGCTGACAATGGCACCAGCAGCTTCCATCTGCAACAGAGACCCAGGAAAGGACAGGCTGTGCCGGTTTGGACAAATGTGGAGGAAAATATCCTCTGATAGAAGGCAGGTTACACCCAGCCCTCCCCCACCAGGTTTTTGGAAAAAAGAACTTTCCTGGGAAGAAAGTGAAAGAGATAAAAACTATTTTTTTAACAAACACACAGGAAAAGGATAACAATGCTAAATATTAAAAGCTCTCGCTGTGCAGAGAAAGCTGGGATAATTTGAGAGTCCTTCCGTGTTTCGGTGGGGTCTCCTGAAACATCCATAGACAGCGAGGCCCGTGCAAAGAAACAGGGAGCGATTCTTGAGAGAAGTTTCAGAGCTCTTTCTTCTCCAGCCACATGGGCGGGGCACTGCCAAAGAACTGAGCAATCACAGCACAACCAGGGCCCTCCTCGCACAGGGCAACACAAAATAAGCAGTGCTGAACAGGATTAGGGCACATGTGAGCAGGGAGCAGGGAGACCCCGTGCCCAGGCCATGCCTCTACCCCAGGGTCCCCTCTCCCATGACCTCATGGCAGGGGGGAGGAACCCCAACACTTCCGTAGGTGTAGTCTCTCTCCTCCTCCTTGCAGCTGGCTCATGGGCCCACATTCAGGGCCCCCACCTCGGGAGAAAATTCTCCCAATGTGCTCTGATGTTGAAAGAGTCAAGAAGAGAAGAAGGGAAAAAAACCCCCAAAGTCCCAGGAAAACAAAGTTCAACTCTCCATCTCCCCCCAGAGAAAAGGAGCTGAAAACTGGCTAAAAAGAAACAAAGTTGCTTCCCTCTGCTCTTGCTGCAAGCAGGATGCAGAGGAGTGTGTATGTGTGTCCTTGAACAAACGCTCTGAGAAGTTTGTCCGGTTTTTTCTCCTCTCCTCCCTCTCAGGCTCAGTTGAAAGGCACAGAAATGCACAAAGTTCACTTCTGGGCATAGAGCAGCAATAGGGGATACACATGATAAAGTCACCCCAAGACACAGGGACAGAGAATTCAGTGGAAAGACTCCGAGAATTCTGCTCCCAGAGATCATTCATTCCTGCTCACACTGACCCTTGTAGAAAGGGGACATCGTTCCAGGCAGCCTGTACTGAGCATGTGGCTCCTGAGTGGGGTTTGTTGTTTAGGAAACCTGCTCCGGCTTTTCCATTCTTTCCTTCCAAACAGGAAAACTTCTCCTGGGGCTGTGTGCAGGCAGAGCCCTGAGGAGAGCAGGTGGCACATGGTGCGCTGGGCTGGGACAGCCAGCTGCAGAGCTCAAGGGAAGAAGCCCAAAGTGTCACAATGGCTCCTTGCCTTCACATGCAACACCTGGGTCACAATGGTCTCCTTGATTCCATGAGGCCCCACTGTGTCACACTGGCTCCTTGGTTCCATCAGGTTCCGCAGTGTCACCATGGTCTCCTTTGATCCGCATTGTCATAATGGACAATTAGTTCCATGAGGCCCCGCAGTGTCACAATGGTCCCTTGCTTCCATAGGTTTGATGTTGTAACAATGGACTCCTTGCTTCTATGAGCTAGCCTGCTTTTTGCAGAGGTGTCTTTGGTTCCAACAAGGCCCCGCTGTGTCTCAGTGCACCCTGGCTTCCATGTGGATCTGGAGTATCACAAAGGCTCCTTGGTTCCACCAGGTCCTGCTGTGTCACAATGGGTCCTGTGGTCCCTGAGGCCCTCCAAAGTCATCGTGAAGGCTTGCTTCCATGAGGTTCCATTATGTGCCAGTGGTCATCTTGGTTCCAGGAGTTTCCTTAGTGTCACAATGCTCTCCATGCTTCCTTTAGGCCCTGCTTTGCCACAATGGTCCCCTTGTTTCCATGAGGCCCCGCTGTGTCACAATGGACGTACGGTTCCATGATGTTGCGTGGTGTCACCGTGCTCTTCTTGAATCCGCAGTGTAACCATGGACCATTGGTTCCATGCGGCCTGGCAGTGTCACAATGGGCTCCTTGATTCCATGATTCCCCACGGTGTCACAATGGAGCCTTGTTTCTAGGAGGTTCTGTACTGTGACAATTGTCTCCTTGATGCCATCAGCCCCTGCAGTGTCACAATGGCTCCTTGGTTCCATGAGGAACACAATAGCTTGGCATAAGCATTGAGCAACAGCTGCTGAACACACCTGGCAACATCTGCTTGCATCAAAAGAGGGCTTCAAGCTGACAATGGCACCAGCAGCTTCCATCTGCAACAGACACCCAGGAAAGGACAGGCTGTGCCAGTTTGGACAAATTTGGAGGAAAATATCCTCTGATAGAAGGCAGGTTACACCCAGCCATCCCCCACCAGGTTTGGGAAAAAAGAATTTTCCTAGGAAGAAAGTGAAAGAGAGAAAACCTCTTTTTTTAACAAACACACAGGAAAAGGATAACAATGCTAAATATTAAAACCTCTCGCTGTGCAGAGAAAGCTGGGATAATTTGAGAGTCCTTCCGTGTTTCGGTGGGGTCTCCTGAAACATCCATAGACAGCGAGGCCCGTGCAAAGAAACAGGGAGCGATTCTTGAGAGAAGTTTCAGAGCTCTTTCTTCTCCAGCCACATGGGCGGGGCACTGCCAAAGAACTGAGCAATCACGGCACAAGCAGGGCCCTCCTCGCACAAGGCAACACAAAATAAGCAGTGCTGAACAGGATTAGGGCACATGTGAGCAGGGAGCAGGGAGACCCCCCGTGCCCAGGCCATGCCTCTACCCCAGGGTCCCCTCTTCCCATGACCTCATGGCAGGGGGGAGGAACCCCAACACTTCCGTAGGTGTAGTCTCTCTCCTCCTCCTTGCAGCTGGCTCATGGGCCCACATTCAGGGCTCCCACCTGGGTAGAAAATTCTCCCAATGTGCTCTGATGTTGAAAGAGTCAAGAAGAGAAGAAGGGAAAAAAACCCCCGAAGTCCCAGGAAAACAAAGTTCAACTCTCCATCTCCCTCCAGAGAAAAGGAGCTGAAAACTGGCTAAAAAGAAACAAGGTTGTTTCCACCGCTCTTGCTGCAAGCAGGATGCAGAGGAGTGTGTATGTGTGTCCTTGAACAAACGCTCTGAGAAGTTTGTCCGTTTTTTTTTTTTTCCTCTCTCCCCTCTCAGGCTCAGTTGAAAGGCACAGAAATGCACAAAGTTCACTTCTGGGCATAGAGCAGCAATAGGGGATACACATGATAAAGTCACCCCAAGACACAGGGACAGAGAATTCAGTGGAAAGACTCCGAGAATTCTGCTCCCAGAGATCATTCCTGCTCACACTGACCCTTGTAGAAAGGGGACATCGTTCCAGGCAGCCTGTACTGAGCATGTGGCTCCTGAGTGGGGTTTGTTGTTTAGGAAACCTGCTCCGGCTTTTCCATTCTTTCCTTCCAAACAGGAAAACTTCTCCTGGGGCTGTGTGCAGGCAGAGCCCTGAGGAGAGCAGGTGGCACATGGTGCGCTGGGCTGGGACAGCCAGCTGCAGAGCTCAAGGGAAGAAGCCCAAAGTGTCACAATGGCTCCTTGCCTTCACATGCAACACCTGGGTCACAATGGTCTCCTTGATTCCATGAGGCCCCACTGTGTCACAATGGCTCCTTGGTTCCATCAGGTTCCGCAGTGTCACCATGGTCTCCTTTGATCCGCACTGTCATCATGGACAATTGGTTCCATGAGGCCCCGCAGTGTCACAATGGTCCCTTGCTTCCATAGCTTTTACGTTGTAACAATGGACTCCTTGCTTCTATGAGCTAGCCTGCTTTTTGCAGAGGTGTCTTTGGTTCCAACAAGGCCCCACTGTGTCTCAGTGCACCCTGGCTTCCATGTGGATCTGGAGTATCACAAAGGCTCCTTGGTTCCACCAGGTCCTGCTGTGTCACAATGGGTCCTGTGGTCCCTGAGGCCCTCCAAAGTCATTGTGGAGGCTTGCTTCCATGAGGTTCCATTATGTGCCAGTGGTCATCTTGGTTCCAGGAGTTTCCTTAGTGTCACAATGCTCTCCATGCTTCCATTAGGCCCTGCTTTGCCACAATGGTCCCCTTGTTTCCATGAGGCCCCGCTGTGTCACAATGGACGTACGGTTCCATGATGTTGCGTGGTGTCACCGTGCTCTTCTTGAATCCGCAGTGTAACCATGGACCATTGGTTCCATGCAGCCGTGTCACAATGGGCTCCTTGATTCCATGATTCCCCACGGTGTCACAATGGAGCCTTGTTTCTAGGAGGTTCTGTACTGTCACAATTGCCTCCTTGATGCCATCAGCCCCTGCAGTGTCACAATGGCTCCTTGGTTCCATGAGGAACACAATAGCTTGGCATAAGCATTGAGCAACAGCTGCTGAACACACCTGGCAACATCTGCTTGCATCAAAAGAGGGCTTCAAGCTGACAATGGCACCAGCAGCTTCCATCTGCAACAGAGACCCAGGAAAGGACAGGCTGTGCCGGTTTGGACAAATGTGGAGGAAAATATCCTCTGATAGAAGGCAGGTTACACCCAGCCCTCCCCCACCAGGTTTTTGGAAAAAAGAACTTTCCTGGGAAGAAAGTGAAAGAGATAAAAACTATTTTTTTAACAAACACACAGGAAAAGGATAACAATGCTAAATATTAAAACCTCTCGCTGTGCAGAGAAAGCTGGGATAATTTGAGAGTCCTTCCGTGTTTCGGTGGGGTCTCCTGAAACATCCATAGACAGCGAGGCCCGTGCAAAGAAACAGGGAGCGATTCTTGAGAGAAGTTTCAGAGCTCTTTCTTCTCCAGCCACATGGGCGGGGCACTGCCAAAGAACTGAGCAATCACAGCACAACCAGGGCCCTCCTCGCACAGGGCAACACAAAATAAGCAGTGCTGAACAGGATTAGGGCACATGTGAGAAGGGAGCAGGGAGACCCCGTGCCCAGGCCATGCCTCTACCCCAGGGTCCCCTCTCCCATGACCTCATGGCAGGGGGGAGGAACCCCAACACTTCCGTAGGTGCAGTCTCTCTCCTCCTCCTTGCAGCTGGCTCATGGGCCCACATTCAGGGCCCCCACCTCGGGAGAAAATTCTCCCAATGTGCTCTGATGTTGAAAGAGTCAAGAAGAGAAGAAGGGAAAAAAACCCCCAAAGTCCCAGGAAAACAAAGTTCAACTCTCCATCTCCCCCCAGAGAAAAGGAGCTGAAAACTGGCTAAAAAGAAACAAAGTTGCTTCCCTCTGCTCTTGCTGCAAGCAGGATGCAGAGGAGTGTGTATGTGTGTCCTTGAACAAACGCTCTGAGAAGTTTGTCCGGTTTTTTTTCCTCTCCCCCCTCTCAGGCTCAGTTGAAAGGCACAGAAATGCACAAAGTTCACTTCTGGGCATAGAGCAGCAATAGGGGATACACACGATAAAGTCACCCCAAGACACAGGGACAGAGAATTCAGTGGAAAGACTCCGAGAATTCTGCTCCCAGAGATCATTCATTCCTGCTCACACTGACCCTTGTAGAAAGGGGACATCGTTCCAGGCAGCCTGTACTGAGCATGTGGCTCCTGAGTGGGGTTTGTTGTTTAGGAAACCTGCTCCGGCTTTTCCATTCTTTCCTTCCAAACAGGAAAACTTCTCCTGGGGCTGTGTGCAGGCAGAGCCCTGAGGAGAGCAGGTGGCACATGGTGCGCTGGGCTGGGACAGCCAGCTGCAGAGCTCAAGGGAAGAAGCCCAAAGTGTCACAATGGCTCCTTGCCTTCACATGCAACACCTGGGTCACAATGGTCTCCTTGATTCCATGAGGCCCCACTGTGTCACACTGGCTCCTTGGTTCCATCAGGTTCCGCAGTGTCACCATGGTCTCCTTTGATCCGCATTGTCATAATGGACAATTAGTTCCATGAGGCCCCGCAGTGTCACAATGGTCCCTTGCTTCCATAGGTTTGATGTTGTAACAATGGACTCCTTGCTTCTATGAGCTAGCCTGCTTTTTGCAGAGGTGTCTTTGGTTCCAACAAGGCCCCGCTGTGTCTCAGTGCACCCTGGCTTCCATGTGGATCTGGAGTATCACAAAGGCTCCTTGGTTCCACCAGGTCCTGCTGTGTCACAATGGGTCCTGTGGTCCCTGAGGCCCTCCAAAGTCATCGTGAAGGCTTGCTTCCATGAGGTTCCATTATGTGCCAGTGGTCATCTTGGTTCCAGGAGTTTCCTTAGTGTCACAATGCTCTCCATGCTTCCTTTAGGCCCTGCTTTGCCACAATGGTCCCCTTGTTTCCATGAGGCCCCGCTGTGTCACAATGGACGTACGGTTCCATGATGTTGCGTGGTGTCACCGTGCTCTTCTTGAATCCGCAGTGTAACCATGGACCATTGGTTCCATGCGGCCTGGCAGTGTCACAATGGGCTCCTTGATTCCATGATTCCCCACGGTGTCACAATGGAGCCTTGTTTCTAGGAGGTTCTGTACTGTGACAATTGTCTCCTTGATGCCATCAGCCCCTGCAGTGTCACAATGGCTCCTTGGTTCCATGAGGAACACAATAGCTTGGCATAAGCATTGAGCAACAGCTGCTGAACACACCTGGCAACATCTGCTTGCATCAAAAGAGGGCTTCAAGCTGACAATGGCACCAGCAGCTTCCATCTGCAACAGACACCCAGGAAAGGACAGGCTGTGCCAGTTTGGACAAATTTGGAGGAAAATATCCTCTGATAGAAGGCAGGTTACACCCAGCCATCCCCCACCAGGTTTGGGAAAAAAGAATTTTCCTGGGAAGAAAGTGAAAGAGAGAAAACCTCTTTTTTTAACAAACACACAGGAAAAGGATAACAATGCTAAATATTAAAACCTCTCGCTGTGCAGAGAAAGCTGGGATAATTTGAGAGTCCTTCCGTGTTTCGGTGGGGTCTCCTGAAACATCCATAGACAGCGAGGCCCGTGCAAAGAAACAGGGAGCGATTCTTGAGAGAAGTTTCAGAGCTCTTTCTTCTCCAGCCACATGGGCGGGGCACTGCCAAAGAACTGAGCAATCACGGCACAAGCAGGGCCCTCCTCGCACAAGGCAACACAAAATAAGCAGTGCTGAACAGGATTAGGGCACATGTGAGCAGGGAGCAGGGAGACCCCCCCGTGCCCAGGCCATGCCTCTACCCCAGGGTCCCCTCTTCCCATGACCTCATGGCAGGGGGGAGGAACCCCAACACTTCCGTAGGTGTAGTCTCTCTCCTCCTCCTTGCAGCTGCCTCATGGGCCCACATTCAGGGCTCCCACCTGGGTAGAAAATTCTCCCAATGTGCTCTGATGTTGAAAGAGTCAAGAAGAGAAGAAGGGAAAAAAACCCCCGAAGTCCCAGGAAAACAAAGTTCAACTCTCCATCTCCCTCCAGAGAAAAGGAGCTGAAAACTGGCTAAAAAGAAACAAGGTTGTTTCCACCGCTCTTGCTGCAAGCAGGATGCAGAGGAGTGTGTATGTGTGTCCTTGAACAAACGCTCTGAGAAGTTTGTCCGTTTTTTTTTTTTCCTCTCTCCCCTCTCAGGCTCAGTTGAAAGGCACAGAAATGCACAAAGTTCACTTCTGGGCATAGAGCAGCAATAGGGGATACACATGATAAAGTCACCCCAAGACACAGGGACAGAGAATTCAGTGGAAAGACTCCGAGAATTCTGCTCCCAGAGATCATTCCTGCTCACACTGACCCTTGTAGAAAGGGGACATCGTTCCAGGCAGCCTGTACTGAGCATGTGGCTCCTGAGTGGGGTTTGTTGTTTAGGAAACCTGCTCCGGCTTTTCCATTCTTTCCTTGCAAACAGGAAAACTTCTCCTGGGGCTGTGTGCAGGCAGAGCCCTGAGGAGAGCAGGTGGCACATGGTGCGCTGGGCTGGGACAGCCAGCTGCAGAGCTCAAGGGAAGAAGCCCAAAGTGTCACAATGGCTCCTTGCCTTCACATGCAACACCTGGGTCACAATGGTCTCCTTGATTCCATGAGGCCCCACTGTGTCACAATGGCTCCTTGGTTCCATCAGGTTCCGCAGTGTCACCATGGTCTCCTTTGATCCGCACTGTCATCATGGACAATTGGTTCCATGAGGCCCCGCAGTGTCACAATGGTCCCTTGCTTCCATAGCTTTTACGTTGTAACAATGGACTCCTTGCTTCTATGAGCTAGCCTGCTTTTTGCAGAGGTGTCTTTGGTTCCAACAAGGCCCCACTGTGTCTCAGTGCACCCTGGCTTCCATGTGGATCTGGAGTATCACAAAGGCTCCTTGGTTCCACCAGGTCCTGCTGTGTCACAATGGGTCCTGTGGTCCCTGAGGCCCTCCAAAGTCATTGTGGAGGCTTGCTTCCATGAGGTTCCATTATGTGCCAGTGGTCATCTTGGTTCCAGGAGTTTCCTTAGTGTCACAATGCTCTCCATGCTTCCATTAGGCCCTGCTTTGCCACAATGGTCCCCTTGTTTCCATGAGGCCCCGCTGTGTCACAATGGACGTACGGTTCCATGATGTTGCGTGGTGTCACCGTGCTCTTCTTGAATCCGCAGTGTAACCATGGACCATTGGTTCCATGCAGCCGTGTCACAATGGGCTCCTTGATTCCATGATTCCCCACGGTGTCACAATGGAGCCTTGTTTCTAGGAGGTTCTGTACTGTCACAATTGCCTCCTTGATGCCATCAGCCCCTGCAGTGTCACAATGGCTCCTTGGTTCCATGAGGAACACAATAGCTTGGCATAAGCATTGAGCAACAGCTGCTGAACACACCTGGCAACATCTGCTTGCATCAAAAGAGGGCTTCAAGCTGACAATGGCACCAGCAGCTTCCATCTGCAACAGAGACCCAGGAAAGGACAGGCTGTGCCGGTTTGGACAAATGTGGAGGAAAATATCCTCTGATAGAAGGCAGGTTACACCCAGCCCTCCCCCACCAGGTTTTTGGAAAAAAGAACTTTCCTGGGAAGAAAGTGAAAGAGATAAAAACTATTTTTTTAACAAACACACAGGAAAAGGATAACAATGCTAAATATTAAAAGCTCTCGCTGTGCAGAGAAAGCTGGGATAATTTGAGAGTCCTTCCGTGTTTCGGTGGGGTCTCCTGAAACATCCATAGACAGCGAGGCCCGTGCAAAGAAACAGGGAGCGATTCTTGAGAGAAGTTTCAGAGCTCTTTCTTCTCCAGCCACATGGGCGGGGCACTGCCAAAGAACTGAGCAATCACAGCACAACCAGGGCCCTCCTCGCACAGGGCAACACAAAATAAGCAGTGCTGAACAGGATTAGGGCACATGTGAGCAGGGAGCAGGGAGACCCCGTGCCCAGGCCATGCCTCTACCCCAGGGTCCCCTCTCCCATGACCTCATGGCAGGGGGGAGGAACCCCAACACTTCCGTAGGTGTAGTCTCTCTCCTCCTCCTTGCAGCTGGCTCATGGGCCCACATTCAGGGCCCCCACCTCGGGAGAAAATTCTCCCAATGTGCTCTGATGTTGAAAGAGTCAAGAAGAGAAGAAGGGAAAAAAACCCCCAAAGTCCCAGGAAAACAAAGTTCAACTCTCCATCTCCCCCCAGAGAAAAGGAGCTGAAAACTGGCTAAAAAGAAACAAAGTTGCTTCCCTCTGCTCTTGCTGCAAGCAGGATGCAGAGGAGTGTGTATGTGTGTCCTTGAACAAACGCTCTGAGAAGTTTGTCCGGTTTTTTCTCCTCTCCTCCCTCTCAGGCTCAGTTGAAAGGCACAGAAATGCACAAAGTTCACTTCTGGGCATAGAGCAGCAATAGGGGATACACATGATAAAGTCACCCCAAGACACAGGGACAGAGAATTCAGTGGAAAGACTCCGAGAATTCTGCTCCCAGAGATCATTCATTCCTGCTCACACTGACCCTTGTAGCAAGGGGACATCGTTCCAGGCAGCCTGTACTGAGCATGTGGCTCCTGAGTGGGGTTTGTTGTTTAGGAAACCTGCTCCGGCTTTTCCATTCTTTCCTTCCAAACAGGAAAACTTCTCCTGGGGCTGTGTGCAGGCAGAGCCCTGAGGAGAGCAGGTGGCACATGGTGCGCTGGGCTGGGACAGCCAGCTGCAGAGCTCAAGGGAAGAAGCCCAAAGTGTCACAATGGCTCCTTGCCTTCACATGCAACACCTGGGTCACAATGGTCTCCTTGATTCCATGAGGCCCCACTGTGTCACACTGGCTCCTTGGTTCCATCAGGTTCCGCAGTGTCACCATGGTCTCCTTTGATCCGCATTGTCATAATGGACAATTAGTTCCATGAGGCCCCGCAGTGTCACAATGGTCCCTTGCTTCCATAGGTTTGATGTTGTAACAATGGACTCCTTGCTTCTATGAGCTAGCCTGCTTTTTGCAGAGGTGTCTTTGGTTCCAACAAGGCCCCGCTGTGTCTCAGTGCACCCTGGCTTCCATGTGGATCTGGAGTATCACAAAGGCTCCTTGGTTCCACCAGGTCCTGCTGTGTCACAATGGGTCCTGTGGTCCCTGAGGCCCTCCAAAGTCATCGTGAAGGCTTGCTTCCATGAGGTTCCATTATGTGCCAGTGGTCATCTTGGTTCCAGGAGTTTCCTTAGTGTCACAATGCTCTCCATGCTTCCTTTAGGCCCTGCTTTGCCACAATGGTCCCCTTGTTTCCATGAGGCCCCGCTGTGTCACAATGGACGTACGGTTCCATGATGTTGCGTGGTGTCACCGTGCTCTTCTTGAATCCGCAGTGTAACCATGGACCATTGGTTCCATGCGGCCTGGCAGTGTCACAATGGGCTCCTTGATTCCATGATTCCCCACGGTGTCACAATGGAGCCTTGTTTCTAGGAGGTTCTGTACTGTGACAATTGTCTCCTTGATGCCATCAGCCCCTGCAGTGTCACAATGGCTCCTTGGTTCCATGAGGAACACAATAGCTTGGCATAAGCATTGAGCAACAGCTGCTGAACACACCTGGCAACATCTGCTTGCATCAAAAGAGGGCTTCAAGCTGACAATGGCACCAGCAGCTTCCATCTGCAACAGACACCCAGGAAAGGACAGGCTGTGCCAGTTTGGACAAATTTGGAGGAAAATATCCTCTGATAGAAGGCAGGTTACACCCAGCCATCCCCCACCAGGTTTGGGAAAAAAGAATTTTCCTAGGAAGAAAGTGAAAGAGAGAAAACCTCTTTTTTTAACAAACACACAGGAAAAGGATAACAATGCTAAATATTAAAACCTCTCGCTGTGCAGAGAAAGCTGGGATAATTTGAGAGTCCTTCCGTGTTTCGGTGGGGTCTCCTGAAACATCCATAGACAGCGAGGCCCGTGCAAAGAAACAGGGAGCGATTCTTGAGAGAAGTTTCAGAGCTCTTTCTTCTCCAGCCACATGGGCGGGGCACTGCCAAAGAACTGAGCAATCACGGCACAAGCAGGGCCCTCCTCGCACAAGGCAACACAAAATAAGCAGTGCTGAACAGGATTAGGGCACATGTGAGCAGGGAGCAGGGAGACCCCCCGTGCCCAGGCCATGCCTCTACCCCAGGGTCCCCTCTTCCCATGACCTCATGGCAGGGGGGAGGAACCCCAACACTTCCGTAGGTGTAGTCTCTCTCCTCCTCCTTGCAGCTGGCTCATGGGCCCACATTCAGGGCTCCCACCTGGGTAGAAAATTCTCCCAATGTGCTCTGATGTTGAAAGAGTCAAGAAGAGAAGAAGGGAAAAAAACCCCCGAAGTCCCAGGAAAACAAAGTTCAACTCTCCATCTCCCTCCAGAGAAAAGGAGCTGAAAACTGGCTAAAAAGAAACAAGGTTGTTTCCACCGCTCTTGCTGCAAGCAGGATGCAGAGGAGTGTGTATGTGTGTCCTTGAACAAACGCTCTGAGAAGTTTGTCCGTTTTTTTTTTTTTCCTCTCTCCCCTCTCAGGCTCAGTTGAAAGGCACAGAAATGCACAAAGTTCACTTCTGGGCATAGAGCAGCAATAGGGGATACACATGATAAAGTCACCCCAAGACACAGGGACAGAGAATTCAGTGGAAAGACTCCGAGAATTCTGCTCCCAGAGATCATTCCTGCTCACACTGACCCTTGTAGAAAGGGGACATCGTTCCAGGCAGCCTGTACTGAGCATGTGGCTCCTGAGTGGGGTTTGTTGTTTAGGAAACCTGCTCCGGCTTTTCCATTCTTTCCTTCCAAACAGGAAAACTTCTCCTGGGGCTGTGTGCAGGCAGAGCCCTGAGGAGAGCAGGTGGCACATGGTGCGCTGGGCTGGGACAGCCAGCTGCAGAGCTCAAGGGAAGAAGCCCAAAGTGTCACAATGGCTCCTTGCCTTCACATGCAACACCTGGGTCACAATGGTCTCCTTGATTCCATGAGGCCCCACTGTGTCACAATGGCTCCTTGGTTCCATCAGGTTCCGCAGTGTCACCATGGTCTCCTTTGATCCGCACTGTCATCATGGACAATTGGTTCCATGAGGCCCCGCAGTGTCACAATGGTCCCTTGCTTCCATAGCTTTTACGTTGTAACAATGGACTCCTTGCTTCTATGAGCTAGCCTGCTTTTTGCAGAGGTGTCTTTGGTTCCAACAAGGCCCCACTGTGTCTCAGTGCACCCTGGCTTCCATGTGGATCTGGAGTATCACAAAGGCTCCTTGGTTCCACCAGGTCCTGCTGTGTCACAATGGGTCCTGTGGTCCCTGAGGCCCTCCAAAGTCATTGTGGAGGCTTGCTTCCATGAGGTTCCATTATGTGCCAGTGGTCATCTTGGTTCCAGGAGTTTCCTTAGTGTCACAATGCTCTCCATGCTTCCATTAGGCCCTGCTTTGCCACAATGGTCCCCTTGTTTCCATGAGGCCCCGCTGTGTCACAATGGACGTACGGTTCCATGATGTTGCGTGGTGTCACCGTGCTCTTCTTGAATCCGCAGTGTAACCATGGACCATTGGTTCCATGCAGCCGTGTCACAATGGGCTCCTTGATTCCATGATTCCCCACGGTGTCACAATGGAGCCTTGTTTCTAGGAGGTTCTGTACTGTCACAATTGCCTCCTTGATGCCATCAGCCCCTGCAGTGTCACAATGGCTCCTTGGTTCCATGAGGAACACAATAGCTTGGCATAAGCATTGAGCAACAGCTGCTGAACACACCTGGCAACATCTGCTTGCATCAAAAGAGGGCTTCAAGCTGACAATGGCACCAGCAGCTTCCATCTGCAACAGAGACCCAGGAAAGGACAGGCTGTGCCGGTTTGGACAAATGTGGAGGAAAATATCCTCTGATAGAAGGCAGGTTACACCCAGCCCTCCCCCACCAGGTTTTTGGAAAAAAGAACTTTCCTGGGAAGAAAGTGAAAGAGATAAAAACTATTTTTTTAACAAACACACAGGAAAAGGATAACAATGCTAAATATTAAAACCTCTCGCTGTGCAGAGAAAGCTGGGATAATTTGAGAGTCCTTCCGTGTTTCGGTGGGGTCTCCTGAAACATCCATAGACAGCGAGGCCCGTGCAAAGAAACAGGGAGCGATTCTTGAGAGAAGTTTCAGAGCTCTTTCTTCTCCAGCCACATGGGCGGGGCACTGCCAAAGAACTGAGCAATCACAGCACAACCAGGGCCCTCCTCGCACAGGGCAACACAAAATAAGCAGTGCTGAACAGGATTAGGGCACATGTGAGAAGGGAGCAGGGAGACCCCGTGCCCAGGCCATGCCTCTACCCCAGGGTCCCCTCTCCCATGACCTCATGGCAGGGGGGAGGAACCCCAACACTTCCGTAGGTGCAGTCTCTCTCCTCCTCCTTGCAGCTGGCTCATGGGCCCACATTCAGGGCCCCCACCTCGGGAGAAAATTCTCCCAATGTGCTCTGATGTTGAAAGAGTCAAGAAGAGAAGAAGGGAAAAAAACCCCCAAAGTCCCAGGAAAACAAAGTTCAACTCTCCATCTCCCCCCAGAGAAAAGGAGCTGAAAACTGGCTAAAAAGAAACAAAGTTGCTTCCCTCTGCTCTTGCTGCAAGCAGGATGCAGAGGAGTGTGTATGTGTGTCCTTGAACAAACGCTCTGAGAAGTTTGTCCGGTTTTTTTTCCTCTCCCCCCTCTCAGGCTCAGTTGAAAGGCACAGAAATGCACAAAGTTCACTTCTGGGCATAGAGCAGCAATAGGGGATACACACGATAAAGTCACCCCAAGACACAGGGACAGAGAATTCAGTGGAAAGACTCCGAGAATTCTGCTCCCAGAGATCATTCATTCCTGCTCACACTGACCCTTGTAGAAAGGGGACATCGTTCCAGGCAGCCTGTACTGAGCATGTGGCTCCTGAGTGGGGTTTGTTGTTTAGGAAACCTGCTCCGGCTTTTCCATTCTTTCCTTCCAAACAGGAAAACTTCTCCTGGGGCTGTGTGCAGGCAGAGCCCTGAGGAGAGCAGGTGGCACATGGTGCGCTGGGCTGGGACAGCCCGCTGCAGAGCTCAAGGGAAGAAGCCCAAAGTGTCACAATGGCTCCTTGCCTTCACATGCAACACCTGGGTCACAATGGTCTCCTTGATTCCATGAGGCCCCACTGTGTCACAATGGCTCCTTGGTTCCATCAGGTTCCGCAGTGTCACCATGGTCTCCTTTGATCCGCACTGTCATCATGGACAATTGGTTCCATGAGGCCCCGCAGTGTCACAATGGTCCCTTGCTTCCATAGCTTTTACGTTGTAACAATGGACTCCTTGCTTCTATGAGCTAGCCTGCTTTTTGCAGAGGTGTCTTTGGTTCCAACAAGGCCCCGCTGTGTCTCTGCACCCTGGCTTCCATGTGGATCTGGAGTATCACAAAGGCTCCTTGGTTCCACCAGGTCCTGCTGTGTCACAATGGGTCCTGTGGTCCCTGAGGCCCTCCAAAGTCATTGTGGAGGCTTGCTTCCATGAGGTTCCATTATGTGCCAGTGGTCATCTTGGTTCCAGGAGTTTCCTTCGTGTCACAATGCTCTCCATGCTTCCATTAGGCCCTGCTTTGCCACAATGGTCCCCTTGTTTCCATGAGGCCCCGCTGTGTCACAATGGACCTATGGTTCCATGATGTTGCGTGGTGTCACCGTGCTCTTCTTGAATCCGCAGTGTAACCATGGACCATTGGTTCCATGCAGCCGTGTCACAATGGGCTCCTTGATTCCATGATTCCCCACGGTGTCACAATGGAGCCTTGTTTCTAGGAGGTTCTGTACTGTCACAATTGCCTCCTTGATGCCATCAGCCCCTGCAGTGTCACAATGGCTCCTTGGTTCCATGAGGAACACAATAGCTTGGCATAAGCATTGAGCAACAGCTGCTGAACACACCTGGCAACATCTGCTTGCATCAAAAGAGGGCTTCAAGCTGACAATGGCACCAGCAGCTTCCATCTGCAACAGAGACCCAGGAAAGGACAGGCTGCGCCGGTTTGAACAAATGTGGAGGAAAATATCCTCTGATAGAAGGCAGGTTACACCCAGCCATCCCCCACCAGGTTTGGGAAAAAAGAATTTTCCTGGGAAGAAAGTGAAAGAGAGAAAACCTCTTTTTTTAACAAACACACAGGAAAAGGATAACAATGCTAAATATTAAAAGCTCTCGCTGTGCAGAGAAAGCTGGGATAATTTGAGAGTCCTTCCGTGTTTCGGTGGGGTCTCCTGAAACATCCATAGACAGCGAGGCCCGCGCAAAGAAACAGGGAGCGATTCTTGAGAGAAGTTTCAGAGCTCTTTCTTCTCCAGCCACATGGGCGGGGCACTGCCAAAGAACTGAGCAATCACAGCACAACCAGGGCCCTCCTCGCACAGGGCAACACAAAATAAGCAGTGCTGAACAGGATTAGGGCACATGTGAGAAGGGAGCAGGGAGACCCCGTGCCCAGGCCATGCCTCTACCCCAGGGTCCCCTCTCCCATGACCTCATGGCAGGGGGGAGGAACCCCAACACTTCCGTAGGTGTAGTCTCTCTCCTCCTCCTTGCAGCTGGCTCATGGGCCCACATTCAGGGCCCCCACCTCGGGAGAAAATTCTCCCAATGTGCTCTGATGTTGAAAGAGTCAAGAAGAGAAGAAGGGAAAAAAACCCCCAAAGTCCCAGGAAAACAAAGTTCAACTCTCCATCTCCCCCCAGAGAAAAGGAGCTGAAAACTGGCTAAAAAGAAACAAAGTTGCTTCCCTCTGCTCTTGCTGCAAGCAGGATGCAGAGGAGTGTGTATGTGTGTCCTTGAACAAACGCTCTGAGAAGTTTGTCCGGTTTTTTCTCCTCTCCTCCCTCTCAGGCTCAGTTGAAAGGCACAGAAATGCACAAAGTTCACTTCTGGGCATAGAGCAGCAATAGGGGATACACATGATAAAGTCACCCCAAGACACAGGGACAGAGAATTCAGTGGAAAGACTCCGAGAATTCTGCTCCCAGAGATCATTCATTCCTGCTCACACTGACCCTTGTAGAAAGGGGACATCGTTCCAGGCAGCCTGTACTGAGCATGTGGCTCCTGAGTGGGGTTTGTTGTTTAGGAAACCTGCTCCGGCTTTTCCATTCTTTCCTTCCAAACAGGAAAACTTCTCCTGGGGCTGTGTGCAGGCAGAGCCCTGAGGAGAGCAGGTGGCACATGGTGCGCTGGGCTGGGACAGCCAGCTGCAGAGCTCAAGGGAAGAAGCCCAAAGTGTCACAATGGCTCCTTGCCTTCACATGCAACACCTGGGTCACAATGGTCTCCTTGATTCCATGAGGCCCCACTGTGTCACACTGGCTCCTTGGTTCCATCAGGTTCCGCAGTGTCACCATGGTCTCCTTTGATCCGCATTGTCATAATGGACAATTAGTTCCATGAGGCCCCGCAGTGTCACAATGGTCCCTTGCTTCCATAGGTTTGATGTTGTAACAATGGACTCCTTGCTTCTATGAGCTAGCCTGCTTTTTGCAGAGGTGTCTTTGGTTCCAACAAGGCCCCGCTGTGTCTCAGTGCACCCTGGCTTCCATGTGGATCTGGAGTATCACAAAGGCTCCTTGGTTCCACCAGGTCCTGCTGTGTCACAATGGGTCCTGTGGTCCCTGAGGCCCTCCAAAGTCATCGTGAAGGCTTGCTTCCATGAGGTTCCATTATGTGCCAGTGGTCATCTTGGTTCCAGGAGTTTCCTTAGTGTCACAATGCTCTCCATGCTTCCTTTAGGCCCTGCTTTGCCACAATGGTCCCCTTGTTTCCATGAGGCCCCGCTGTGTCACAATGGACGTACGGTTCCATGATGTTGCGTGGTGTCACCGTGCTCTTCTTGAATCCGCAGTGTAACCATGGACCATTGGTTCCATGCGGCCTGGCAGTGTCACAATGGGCTCCTTGATTCCATGATTCCCCACGGTGTCACAATGGAGCCTTGTTTCTAGGAGGTTCTGTACTGTGACAATTGTCTCCTTGATGCCATCAGCCCCTGCAGTGTCACAATGGCTCCTTGGTTCCATGAGGAACACAATAGCTTGGCATAAGCATTGAGCAACAGCTGCTGAACACACCTGGCAACATCTGCTTGCATCAAAAGAGGGCTTCAAGCTGACAATGGCACCAGCAGCTTCCATCTGCAACAGACACCCAGGAAAGGACAGGCTGTGCCAGTTTGGACAAATTTGGAGGAAAATATCCTCTGATAGAAGGCAGGTTACACCCAGCCATCCCCCACCAGGTTTGGGAAAAAAGAATTTTCCTGGGAAGAAAGTGAAAGAGAGAAAACCTCTTTTTTTAACAAACACACAGGAAAAGGATAACAATGCTAAATATTAAAACCTCTCGCTGTGCAGAGAAAGCTGGGATAATTTGAGAGTCCTTCCGTGTTTCGGTGGGGTCTCCTGAAACATCCATAGACAGCGAGGCCCGTGCAAAGAAACAGGGAGCGATTCTTGAGAGAAGTTTCAGAGCTCTTTCTTCTCCAGCCACATGGGCGGGGCACTGCCAAAGAACTGAGCAATCACGGCACAAGCAGGGCCCTCCTCGCACAAGGCAACACAAAATAAGCAGTGCTGAACAGGATTAGGGCACATGTGAGCAGGGAGCAGGGAGACCCCCCCGTGCCCAGGCCATGCCTCTACCCCAGGGTCCCCTCTTCCCATGACCTCATGGCAGGGGGGAGGAACCCCAACACTTCCGTAGGTGTAGTCTCTCTCCTCCTCCTTGCAGCTGCCTCATGGGCCCACATTCAGGGCTCCCACCTGGGTAGAAAATTCTCCCAATGTGCTCTGATGTTGAAAGAGTCAAGAAGAGAAGAAGGGAAAAAAACCCCCGAAGTCCCAGGAAAACAAAGTTCAACTCTCCATCTCCCTCCAGAGAAAAGGAGCTGAAAACTGGCTAAAAAGAAACAAGGTTGTTTCCACCGCTCTTGCTGCAAGCAGGATGCAGAGGAGTGTGTATGTGTGTCCTTGAACAAACGCTCTGAGAAGTTTGTCCGTTTTTTTTTTTTCCTCTCTCCCCTCTCAGGCTCAGTTGAAAGGCACAGAAATGCACAAAGTTCACTTCTGGGCATAGAGCAGCAATAGGGGATACACATGATAAAGTCACCCCAAGACACAGGGACAGAGAATTCAGTGGAAAGACTCCGAGAATTCTGCTCCCAGAGATCATTCCTGCTCACACTGACCCTTGTAGAAAGGGGACATCGTTCCAGGCAGCCTGTACTGAGCATGTGGCTCCTGAGTGGGGTTTGTTGTTTAGGAAACCTGCTCCGGCTTTTCCATTCTTTCCTTCCAAACAGGAAAACTTCTCCTGGGGCTGTGTGCAGGCAGAGCCCTGAGGAGAGCAGGTGGCACATGGTGCGCTGGGCTGGGACAGCCAGCTGCAGAGCTCAAGGGAAGAAGCCCAAAGTGTCACAATGGCTCCTTGCCTTCACATGCAACACCTGGGTCACAATGGTCTCCTTGATTCCATGAGGCCCCACTGTGTCACAATGGCTCCTTGGTTCCATCAGGTTCCGCAGTGTCACCATGGTCTCCTTTGATCCGCACTGTCATCATGGACAATTGGTTCCATGAGGCCCCGCAGTGTCACAATGGTCCCTTGCTTCCATAGCTTTTACGTTGTAACAATGGACTCCTTGCTTCTATGAGCTAGCCTGCTTTTTGCAGAGGTGTCTTTGGTTCCAACAAGGCCCCGCTGTGTCTCTGCACCCTGGCTTCCATGTGGATCTGGAGTATCACAAAGGCTCCTTGGTTCCACCAGGTCCTGCTGTGTCACAATGGGTCCTGTGGTCCCTGAGGCCCTCCAAAGTCATTGTGGAGGCTTGCTTCCATGAGGTTCCATTATGTGCCAGTGGTCATCTTGGTTCCAGGAGTTTCCTTAGTGTCACAATGCTCTCCATGCTTCCATTAGGCCCTGCTTTGCCACAATGGTCCCCTTGTTTCCATGAGGCCCCGCTGTGTCACAATGGACCTATGGTTCCATGATGTTGCGTGGTGTCACCGTGCTCTTCTTGAATCCGCATTGTAACCATGGACCATTGGTTCCATGCAGCCGTGTCACAATGGGCTCCTTGATTCCATGATTCCCCACGGTGTCACAATGGAGCCTTGTTTCTAGGAGGTTCTGTACTGTCACAATTGCCTCCTTGATGCCATCAGCCCCTGCAGTGTCACAATGGCTCCTTGGTTCCATGAGGAACACAATAGCTTGGCATAAGCATTGAGCAACAGCTGCTGAACACACCTGGCAACATCTGCTTGCATCAAAAGAGGGCTTCAAGCTGACAATGGCACCAGCAGCTTCCATCTGCAACAGAGACCCAGGAAAGGACAGGCTGTGCCGGTTTGGACAAATGTGGAGGAAAATATCCTCTGATAGAAGGCAGGTTACACCCAGCCCTCCCCCACCAGGTTTTTGGAAAAAAGAACTTTCCTGGGAAGAAAGTGAAAGAGATAAAAACTATTTTTTTAACAAACACACAGGAAAAGGATAACAATGCTAAATATTAAAAGCTCTCGCTGTGCAGAGAAAGCTGGGATAATTTGAGAGTCCTTCCGTGTTTCGGTGGGGTCTCCTGAAACATCCATAGACAGCGAGGCCCGTGCAAAGAAACAGGGAGCGATTCTTGAGAGAAGTTTCAGAGCTCTTTCTTCTCCAGCCACATGGGCGGGGCACTGCCAAAGAACTGAGCAATCACAGCACAACCAGGGCCCTCCTCGCACAGGGCAACACAAAATAAGCAGTGCTGAACAGGATTAGGGCACATGTGAGAAGGGAGCAGGGAGACCCCGTGCCCAGGCCATGCCTCTACCCCAGGGTCCCCTCTCCCATGACCTCATGGCAGGGGGGAGGAACCCCAACACTTCCGTAGGTGTAGTCTCTCTCCTCCTCCTTGCAGCTGGCTCATGGGCCCACATTCAGGGCCCCCACCTCGGGAGAAAATTCTCCCAATGTGCTCTGATGTTGAAAGAGTCAAGAAGAGAAGAAGGGAAAAAAACCCCCAAAGTCCCAGGAAAACAAAGTTCAACTCTCCATCTCCCCCCAGAGAAAAGGAGCTGAAAACTGGCTAAAAAGAAACAAAGTTGCTTCCCTCTGCTCTTGCTGCAAGCAGGATGCAGAGGAGTGTGTATGTGTGTCCTTGAACAAACGCTCTGAGAAGTTTGTCCGGTTTTTTTTCCTCTCCCCCCTCTCAGGCTCAGTTGAAAGGCACAGAAATGCACAAAGTTCACTTCTGGGCATAGAGCAGCAATAGGGGATACACATGATAAAGTCACCCCAAGACACAGGGACAGAGAATTCAGTGGAAAGACTCCGAGAATTCTGCTCCCAGAGATCATTCATTCCTGCTCACACTGACCCTTGTAGAAAGGGGACATCGTTCCAGGCAGCCTGTACTGAGCATGTGGCTCCTGAGTGGGGTTTGTTGTTTAGGAAACCTGCTCCGGCTTTTCCATTCTTTCCTTCCAAACAGGAAAACTTCTCCTGGGGCTGTGTGCAGGCAGAGCCCTGAGGAGAGCAGGTGGCACATGGTGCGCTGGGCTGGGACAGCCAGCTGCAGAGCTCAAGGGAAGAAGCCCAAAGTGTCACAATGGCTCCTTGCCTTCACATGCAACACCTGGGTCACAATGGTCTCCTTGATTCCATGAGGCCCCACTGTGTCACAATGGCTCCTTGGTTCCATCAGGTTCCGCAGTGTCACCATGGTCTCCTTTGATCCGCACTGTCATCATGGACAATTGGTTCCATGAGGCCCCGCAGTGTCACAATGGTCCCTTGCTTCCATAGCTTTTACGTTGTAACAATGGACTCCTTGCTTCTATGAGCTAGCCTGCTTTTTGCAGAGGTGTCTTTGGTTCCAACAAGGCCCCGCTGTGTCTCAGTGCACCCTGGCTTCCATGTGGATCTGGAGTATCACAAAGGCTCCTTGGTTCCACCAGGTCCTGCTGTGTCACAATGGGTCCTGTGGTCCCTGAGGCCCTCCAAAGTCATCGTGAAGGCTTGCTTCCATGAGGTTCCATTATGTGCCAGTGGTCATCTTGGTTCCAGGAGTTTCCTTAGTGTCACAATGCTCTCCATGCTTCCTTTAGGCCCTGCTTTGCCACAATGGTCCCCTTGTTTCCATGAGGCCCTGCTGTGTCACAATGGACGTACGGTTCCATGATGTTGCGTGGTGTCACCGTGCTCTTCTTGAATCCGCAGTGTAACCATGGACCATTGGTTCCATGCGGCCTGGCAGTGTCACAATGGGCTCCTTGATTCCATGATTCCCCACGGTGTCACAATGGAGCCTTGTTTCTAGGAGGTTCTGTACTGTCACAATTGCCTCCTTGATGCCATCAGCCCCTGCAGTGTCACAATGGCTCCTTGGTTCCATGAGGAACACAATAGCTTGGCATAAGCATTGAGCAACAGCTGCTGAACACACCTGGCAACATCTGCTTGCATCAAAAGAGGGCTTCAAGCTGACAATGGCACCAGCAGCTTCCATCTGCAACAGAGACCCAGGAAAGGACAGGCTGTGCCGGTTTGGACAAATGTGGAGGAAAATATCCTCTGATAGAAGGCAGGTTACACCCAGCCCTCCCCCACCAGGTTTTTGGAAAAAAGAACTTTCCTGGGAAGAAAGTGAAAGAGATAAAAACTATTTTTTTAACAAACACACAGGAAAAGGATAACAATGCTAAATATTAAAAGCTCTCGCTGTGCAGAGAAAGCTGGGATAATTTGAGAGTCCTTCCGTGTTTCGGTGGGGTCTCCTGAAACATCCATAGACAGCGAGGCCCGTGCAAAGAAACAGGGAGCGATTCTTGAGAGAAGTTTCAGAGCTCTTTCTTCTCCAGCCACATGGGCGGGGCACTGCCAAAGAACTGAGCAATCACAGCACAACCAGGGCCCTCCTCGCACAGGGCAACACAAAATAAGCAGTGCTGAACAGGATTAGGGCACATGTGAGAAGGGAGCAGGGAGACCCCGTGCCCAGGCCATGCCTCTACCCCAGGGTCCCCTCTCCCATGACCTCATGGCAGGGGGGAGGAACCCCAACACTTCCGTAGGTGCAGTCTCTCTCCTCCTCCTTGCAGCTGGCTCATGGGCCCACATTCAGGGCCCCCACCTCGGGAGAAAATTCTCCCAATGTGCTCTGATGTTGAAAGAGTCAAGAAGAGAAGAAGGGAAAAAAACCCCCAAAGTCCCAGGAAAACAAAGTTCAACTCTCCATCTCCCTCCAGAGAAAAGGAGCTGAAAACTGGCTAAAAAGAAACAAAGTTGCTTCCCTCTGCTCTTGCTGCAAGCAGGATGCAGAGGAGTGTGTATGTGTGTCCTTGAACAAACGCTCTGAGAAGTTTGTCCGTTTTTTTTTTTTTCCTCTCTCCCCTCTCAGGCTCAGTTGAAAGGCACAGAAATGCACAAAGTTCACTTCTGGGCATAGAGCAGCAATAGGGGATACACATGATAAAGTCACCCCAAGACACAGGGACAGAGAATTCAGTGGAAAGACTCCGAGAATTCTGCTCCCAGAGATCATTCCTGCTCACACTGACCCTTGTAGAAAGGGGACATCGTTCCAGGCAGCCTGTACTGAGCATGTGGCTCCTGAGTGGGGTTTGTTGTTTAGGAAACCTGCTCCGGCTTTTCCATTCTTTCCTTCCAAACAGGAAAACTTCTCCTGGGGCTGTGTGCAGGCAGAGCCCTGAGGAGAGCAGGTGGCACATGGTGCGCTGGGCTGGGACAGCCAGCTGCAGAGCTCAAGGGAAGAAGCCCAAAGTGTCACAATGGCTCCTTGCCTTCACATGCAACACCTGGGTCACAATGGTCTCCTTGATTCCATGAGGCCCCACTGTGTCACAATGGCTCCTTGGTTCCATCAGGTTCCGCAGTGTCACCATGGTCTCCTTTGATCCACACTGTCATCATGGACAATTGGTTCCATGAGGCCCCGCAGTGTCACAATGGTCCCTTGCTTCCATAGCTTTTACGTTGTAACAATGGACTCCTTGCTTCTATGAGCTAGCCTGCTTTTTGCAGAGGTGTCTTTGGTTCCAACAAGGCCCCACTGTGTCTCAGTGCACCCTGGCTTCCATGTGGATCTGGAGTATCACAAAGGCTCCTTGGTTCCACCAGGTCCTGCTGTGTCACAATGGGTCCTGTGGTCCCTGAGGCCCTCCAAAGTCATTGTGGAGGCTTGCTTCCATGAGGTTCCATTATGTGCCAGTGGTCATCTTGGTTCCAGGAGTTTCCTTAGTGTCACAATGCTCTCCATGCTTCCATTAGGCCCTGCTTTGCCACAATGGTCCCCTTGTTTCCATGAGGCCCCGCTGTGTCACAATGGACGTACGGTTCCATGATGTTGCGTGGTGTCACCGTGCTCTTCTTGAATCCGCAGTGTAACCATGGACCATTGGTTCCATGCAGCCGTGTCACAATGGGCTCCTTGATTCCATGATTCCCCACGGTGTCACAATGGAGCCTTGTTTCTAGGAGGTTCTGTACTGTCACAATTGCCTCCTTGATGCCATCAGCCCCTGCAGTGTCACAATGGCTCCTTGGTTCCATGAGGAACACAATAGCTTGGCATAAGCATTGAGCAACAGCTGCTGAACACACCTGGCAACATCTGCTTGCATCAAAAGAGGGCTTCAAGCTGACAATGGCACCAGCAGCTTCCATCTGCAACAGAGACCCAGGAAAGGACAGGCTGTGCCGGTTTGGACAAATGTGGAGGAAAATATCCTCTGATAGAAGGCAGGTTACACCCAGCCCTCCCCCACCAGGTTTTTGGAAAAAAGAACTTTCCTGGGAAGAAAGTGAAAGAGATAAAAACTATTTTTTTAACAAACACACAGGAAAAGGATAACAATGCTAAATATTAAAAGCTCTCGCTGTGCAGAGAAAGCTGGGATAATTTGAGAGTCCTTCCGTGTTTCGGTGGGGTCTCCTGAAACATCCATAGACAGCGAGGCCCGTGCAAAGAAACAGGGAGCGATTCTTGAGAGAAGTTTCAGAGCTCTTTCTTCTCCAGCCACATGGGCGGGGCACTGCCAAAGAACTGAGCAATCACAGCACAACCAGGGCCCTCCTCGCACAGGGCAACACAAAATAAGCAGTGCTGAACAGGATTAGGGCACATGTGAGCAGGGAGCAGGGAGACCCCGTGCCCAGGCCATGCCTCTACCCCAGGGTCCCCTCTCCCATGACCTCATGGCAGGGGGGAGGAACCCCAACACTTCCGTAGGTGTAGTCTCTCTCCTCCTCCTTGCAGCTGGCTCATGGGCCCACATTCAGGGCCCCCACCTCGGGAGAAAATTCTCCCAATGTGCTCTGATGTTGAAAGAGTCAAGAAGAGAAGAAGGGAAAAAAACCCCCAAAGTCCCAGGAAAACAAAGTTCAACTCTCCATCTCCCCCCAGAGAAAAGGAGCTGAAAACTGGCTAAAAAGAAACAAAGTTGCTTCCCTCTGCTCTTGCTGCAAGCAGGATGCAGAGGAGTGTGTATGTGTGTCCTTGAACAAACGCTCTGAGAAGTTTGTCCGGTTTTTTCTCCTCTCCTCCCTCTCAGGCTCAGTTGAAAGGCACAGAAATGCACAAAGTTCACTTCTGGGCATAGAGCAGCAATAGGGGATACACACGATAAAGTCACCCCAAGACACAGGGACAGAGAATTCAGTGGAAAGACTCCGAGAATTCTGCTCCCAGAGATCATTCATTCCTGCTCACACTGACCCTTGTAGAAAGGGGACATCGTTCCAGGCAGCCTGTACTGAGCATGTGGCTCCTGAGTGGGGTTTGTTGTTTAGGAAACCTGCTCCGGCTTTTCCATTCTTTCCTTCCAAACAGGAAAACTTCTCCTGGGGCTGTGTGCAGGCAGAGCCCTGAGGAGAGCAGGTGGCACATGGTGCGCTGGGCTGGGACAGCCCGCTGCAGAGCTCAAGGGAAGAAGCCCAAAGTGTCACAATGGCTCCTTGCCTTCACATGCAACACCTGGGTCACAATGGTCTCCTTGATTCCATGAGGCCCCACTGTGTCACAATGGCTCCTTGGTTCCATCAGGTTCCGCAGTGTCACCATGGTCTCCTTTGATCCGCACTGTCATCATGGACAATTGGTTCCATGAGGCCCCGCAGTGTCACAATGGTCCCTTGCTTCCATAGCTTTTACGTTGTAACAATGGACTCCTTGCTTCTATGAGCTAGCCTGCTTTTTGCAGAGGTGTCTTTGGTTCCAACAAGGCCCCGCTGTGTCTCTGCACCCTGGCTTCCATGTGGATCTGGAGTATCACAAAGGCTCCTTGGTTCCACCAGGTCCTGCTGTGTCACAATGGGTCCTGTGGTCCCTGAGGCCCTCCAAAGTCATTGTGGAGGCTTGCTTCCATGAGGTTCCATTATGTGCCAGTGGTCATCTTGGTTCCAGGAGTTTCCTTCGTGTCACAATGCTCTCCATGCTTCCATTAGGCCCTGCTTTGCCACAATGGTCCCCTTGTTTCCATGAGGCCCCGCTGTGTCACAATGGACCTATGGTTCCATGATGTTGCGTGGTGTCACCGTGCTCTTCTTGAATCCGCAGTGTAACCATGGACCATTGGTTCCATGCAGCCTGGCAGTGTCACAATGGGCTCCTTGATTCCATGATTCCCCACGGTGTCACAATGGAGCCTTGTTTCTAGGAGGTTCTGTACTGTCACAATTGCCTCCTTGATGCCATCAGCCCCTGCAGTGTCACAATGGCTCCTTGGTTCCATGAGGAACACAATAGCTTGGCATAAGCATTGAGCAACAGCTGCTGAACACACCTGGCAACATCTGCTTGCATCAAAAGAGGGCTTCAAGCTGACAATGGCACCAGCAGCTTCCATCTGCAACAGAGACCCAGGAAAGGACAGGCTGCGCCGGTTTGAACAAATGTGGAGGAAAATATCCTCTGATAGAAGGCAGGTTACACCCAGCCATCCCCCACCAGGTTTGGGAAAAAAGAATTTTCCTGGGAAGAAAGTGAAAGAGAGAAAACCTCTTTTTTTAACAAACACACAGGAAAAGGATAACAATGCTAAATATTAAAAGCTCTCGCTGTGCAGAGAAAGCTGGGATAATTTGAGAGTCCTTCCGTGTTTCGGTGGGGTCTCCTGAAACATCCATAGACAGCGAGGCCCGTGCAAAGAAACAGGGAGCGATTCTTGAGAGAAGTTTCAGAGCTCTTTCTTCTCCAGCCACATGGGCGGGGCACTGCCAAAGAACTGAGCAATCACAGCACAACCAGGGCCCTCCTCGCACAGGGCAACACAAAATAAGCAGTGCTGAACAGGATTAGGGCACATGTGAGAAGGGAGCAGGGAGACCCCGTGCCCAGGCCATGCCTCTACCCCAGGGTCCCCTCTCCCATGACCTCATGGCAGGGGGGAGGAACCCCAACACTTCCGTAGGTGTAGTCTCTCTCCTCCTCCTTGCAGCTGGCTCATGGGCCCACATTCAGGGCCCCCACCTCGGGAGAAAATTCTCCCAATGTGCTCTGATGTTGAAAGAGTCAAGAAGAGAAGAAGGGAAAAAAACCCCCAAAGTCCCAGGAAAACAAAGTTCAACTCTCCATCTCCCCCCAGAGAAAAGGAGCTGAAAACTGGCTAAAAAGAAACAAAGTTGCTTCCCTCTGCTCTTGCTGCAAGCAGGATGCAGAGGAGTGTGTATGTGTGTCCTTGAACAAACGCTCTGAGAAGTTTGTCCGGTTTTTTCTCCTCTCCTCCCTCTCAGGCTCAGTTGAAAGGCACAGAAATGCACAAAGTTCACTTCTGGGCATAGAGCAGCAATAGGGGATACACATGATAAAGTCACCCCAAGACACAGGGACAGAGAATTCAGTGGAAAGACTCCGAGAATTCTGCTCCCAGAGATCATTCATTCCTGCTCACACTGACCCTTGTAGAAAGGGGACATCGTTCCCGGCAGCCTGTACTGAGCATGTGGCTCCTGAGTGGGGTTTGTTGTTTGGGAAACCTGCTCCGGCTTTTCCATTCTTTCCTTCCAAACAGGAAAACTTCTCCTGGGGCTGTGTGCAGGCAGAGCCCTGAGGAGAGCAGGTGGCACATGGTGCGCTGGGCTGGGACAGCCAGCTGCAGAGCTCAAGGGAAGAAGCCCAAAGTGTCACAATGGCTCCTTGCCTTCACATGCAACACCTGGGTCACAATGGTCTCCTTGATTCCATGAGGCCCCACTGTGTCACACTGGCTCCTTGGTTCCATCAGGTTCCGCAGTGTCACCATGGTCTCCTTTGATCCGCATTGTCATAATGGACAATTAGTTCCATGAGGCCCCGCAGTGTCACAATGGTCCCTTGCTTCCATAGGTTTGATGTTGTAACAATGGACTCCTTGCTTCTATGAGCTAGCCTGCTTTTTGCAGAGGTGTCTTTGGTTCCAACAAGGCCCCGCTGTGTCTCAGTGCACCCTGGCTTCCATGTGGATCTGGAGTATCACAAAGGCTCCTTGGTTCCACCAGGTCCTGCTGTGTCACAATGGGTCCTGTGGTCCCTGAGGCCCTCCAAAGTCATCGTGAAGGCTTGCTTCCATGAGGTTCCATTATGTGCCAGTGGTCATCTTGGTTCCAGGAGTTTCCTTAGTGTCACAATGCTCTCCATGCTTCCTTTAGGCCCTGCTTTGCCACAATGGTCCCCTTGTTTCCATGAGGCCCCGCTGTGTCACAATGGACGTACGGTTCCATGATGTTGCGTGGTGTCACCGTGCTCTTCTTGAATCCGCAGTGTAACCATGGACCATTGGTTCCATGCGGCCTGGCAGTGTCACAATGGGCTCCTTGATTCCATGATTCCCCACGGTGTCACAATGGAGCCTTGTTTCTAGGAGGTTCTGTACTGTGACAATTGTCTCCTTGATGCCATCAGCCCCTGCAGTGTCACAATGGCTCCTTGGTTCCATGAGGAACACAATAGCTTGGCATAAGCATTGAGCAACAGCTGCTGAACACACCTGGCAACATCTGCTTGCATCAAAAGAGGGCTTCAAGCTGACAATGGCACCAGCAGCTTCCATCTGCAACAGACACCCAGGAAAGGACAGGCTGTGCCAGTTTGGACAAATTTGGAGGAAAATATCCTCTGATAGAAGGCAGGTTACACCCAGCCATCCCCCACCAGGTTTGGGAAAAAAGAATTTTCCTGGGAAGAAAGTGAAAGAGAGAAAACCTCTTTTTTTAACAAACACACAGGAAAAGGATAACAATGCTAAATATTAAAACCTCTCGCTGTGCAGAGAAAGCTGGGATAATTTGAGAGTCCTTCCGTGTTTCGGTGGGGTCTCCTGAAACATCCATAGACAGCGAGGCCCGTGCAAAGAAACAGGGAGCGATTCTTGAGAGAAGTTTCAGAGCTCTTTCTTCTCCAGCCACATGGGCGGGGCACTGCCAAAGAACTGAGCAATCACGGCACAAGCAGGGCCCTCCTCGCACAAGGCAACACAAAATAAGCAGTGCTGAACAGGATTAGGGCACATGTGAGCAGGGAGCAGGGAGACCCCCCCGTGCCCAGGCCATGCCTCTACCCCAGGGTCCCCTCTTCCCATGACCTCATGGCAGGGGGGAGGAACCCCAACACTTCCGTAGGTGTAGTCTCTCTCCTCCTCCTTGCAGCTGCCTCATGGGCCCACATTCAGGGCTCCCACCTGGGTAGAAAATTCTCCCAATGTGCTCTGATGTTGAAAGAGTCAAGAAGAGAAGAAGGGAAAAAAACCCCCGAAGTCCCAGGAAAACAAAGTTCAACTCTCCATCTCCCTCCAGAGAAAAGGAGCTGAAAACTGGCTAAAAAGAAACAAGGTTGTTTCCACCGCTCTTGCTGCAAGCAGGATGCAGAGGAGTGTGTATGTGTGTCCTTGAACAAACGCTCTGAGAAGTTTGTCCGTTTTTTTTTTTTCCTCTCTCCCCTCTCAGGCTCAGTTGAAAGGCACAGAAATGCACAAAGTTCACTTCTGGGCATAGAGCAGCAATAGGGGATACACATGATAAAGTCACCCCAAGACACAGGGACAGAGAATTCAGTGGAAAGACTCCGAGAATTCTGCTCCCAGAGATCATTCCTGCTCACACTGACCCTTGTAGAAAGGGGACATCGTTCCAGGCAGCCTGTACTGAGCATGTGGCTCCTGAGTGGGGTTTGTTGTTTAGGAAACCTGCTCCGGCTTTTCCATTCTTTCCTTCCAAACAGGAAAACTTCTCCTGGGGCTGTGTGCAGGCAGAGCCCTGAGGAGAGCAGGTGGCACATGGTGCGCTGGGCTGGGACAGCCAGCTGCAGAGCTCAAGGGAAGAAGCCCAAAGTGTCACAATGGCTCCTTGCCTTCACATGCAACACCTGGGTCACAATGGTCTCCTTGATTCCATGAGGCCCCACTGTGTCACAATGGCTCCTTGGTTCCATCAGGTTCCGCAGTGTCACCATGGTCTCCTTTGATCCGCACTGTCATCATGGACAATTGGTTCCATGAGGCCCCGCAGTGTCACAATGGTCCCTTGCTTCCATAGCTTTTACGTTGTAACAATGGACTCCTTGCTTCTATGAGCTAGCCTGCTTTTTGCAGAGGTGTCTTTGGTTCCAACAAGGCCCCGCTGTGTCTCTGCACCCTGGCTTCCATGTGGATCTGGAGTATCACAAAGGCTCCTTGGTTCCACCAGGTCCTGCTGTGTCACAATGGGTCCTGTGGTCCCTGAGGCCCTCCAAAGTCATTGTGGAGGCTTGCTTCCATGAGGTTCCATTATGTGCCAGTGGTCATCTTGGTTCCAGGAGTTTCCTTAGTGTCACAATGCTCTCCATGCTTCCATTAGGCCCTGCTTTGCCACAATGGTCCCCTTGTTTCCATGAGGCCCCGCTGTGTCACAATGGACCTATGGTTCCATGATGTTGCGTGGTGTCACCGTGCTCTTCTTGAATCCGCATTGTAACCATGGACCATTGGTTCCATGCAGCCGTGTCACAATGGGCTCCTTGATTCCATGATTCCCCACGGTGTCACAATGGAGCCTTGTTTCTAGGAGGTTCTGTACTGTCACAATTGCCTCCTTGATGCCATCAGCCCCTGCAGTGTCACAATGGCTCCTTGGTTCCATGAGGAACACAATAGCTTGGCATAAGCATTGAGCAACAGCTGCTGAACACACCTGGCAACATCTGCTTGCATCAAAAGAGGGCTTCAAGCTGACAATGGCACCAGCAGCTTCCATCTGCAACAGAGACCCAGGAAAGGACAGGCTGTGCCGGTTTGGACAAATGTGGAGGAAAATATCCTCTGATAGAAGGCAGGTTACACCCAGCCCTCCCCCACCAGGTTTTTGGAAAAAAGAACTTTCCTGGGAAGAAAGTGAAAGAGATAAAAACTATTTTTTTAACAAACACACAGGAAAAGGATAACAATGCTAAATATTAAAAGCTCTCGCTGTGCAGAGAAAGCTGGGATAATTTGAGAGTCCTTCCGTGTTTCGGTGGGGTCTCCTGAAACATCCATAGACAGCGAGGCCCGTGCAAAGAAACAGGGAGCGATTCTTGAGAGAAGTTTCAGAGCTCTTTCTTCTCCAGCCACATGGGCGGGGCACTGCCAAAGAACTGAGCAATCACAGCACAACCAGGGCCCTCCTCGCACAGGGCAACACAAAATAAGCAGTGCTGAACAGGATTAGGGCACATGTGAGAAGGGAGCAGGGAGACCCCGTGCCCAGGCCATGCCTCTACCCCAGGGTCCCCTCTCCCATGACCTCATGGCAGGGGGGAGGAACCCCAACACTTCCGTAGGTGTAGTCTCTCTCCTCCTCCTTGCAGCTGGCTCATGGGCCCACATTCAGGGCCCCCACCTCGGGAGAAAATTCTCCCAATGTGCTCTGATGTTGAAAGAGTCAAGAAGAGAAGAAGGGAAAAAAACCCCCAAAGTCCCAGGAAAACAAAGTTCAACTCTCCATCTCCCCCCAGAGAAAAGGAGCTGAAAACTGGCTAAAAAGAAACAAAGTTGCTTCCCTCTGCTCTTGCTGCAAGCAGGATGCAGAGGAGTGTGTATGTGTGTCCTTGAACAAACGCTCTGAGAAGTTTGTCCGGTTTTTTTTCCTCTCCCCCCTCTCAGGCTCAGTTGAAAGGCACAGAAATGCACAAAGTTCACTTCTGGGCATAGAGCAGCAATAGGGGATACACACGATAAAGTCACCCTAAGACACAGGGACAGAGAATTCAGTGGAAAGACTCCGAGAATTCTGCTCCCAGAGATCATTCATTCCTGCTCACACTGACCCTTGTAGAAAGGGGACATCGTTCCAGGCAGCCTGTACTGAGCATGTGGCTCCTGAGTGGGGTTTGTTGTTTAGGAAACCTGCTCCGGCTTTTCCATTCTTTCCTTCCAAACAGGAAAACTTCTCCTGGGGCTGTGTGCAGGCAGAGCCCTGAGGAGAGCAGGTGGCACATGGTGCGCTGGGCTGGGACAGCCAGCTGCAGAGCTCAAGGGAAGAAGCCCAAAGTGTCACAATGGCTCCTTGCCTTCACATGCAACACCTGGGTCACAATGGTCTCCTTGATTCCATGAGGCCCCACTGTGTCACAATGGCTCCTTGGTTCCATCAGGTTCCGCAGTGTCACCATGGTCTCCTTTGATCCGCACTGTCATCATGGACAATTGGTTCCATGAGGCCCCGCAGTGTCACAATGGTCCCTTGCTTCCATAGCTTTTACGTTGTAACAATGGACTCCTTGCTTCTATGAGCTAGCCTGCTTTTTGCAGAGGTGTCTTTGGTTCCAACAAGGCCCCGCTGTGTCTCAGTGCACCCTGGCTTCCATGTGGATCTGGAGTATCACAAAGGCTCCTTGGTTCCACCAGGTCCTGCTGTGTCACAATGGGTCCTGTGGTCCCTGAGGCCCTCCAAAGTCATCGTGAAGGCTTGCTTCCATGAGGTTCCATTATGTGCCAGTGGTCATCTTGGTTCCAGGAGTTTCCTTAGTGTCACAATGCTCTCCATGCTTCCTTTAGGCCCTGCTTTGCCACAATGGTCCCCTTGTTTCCATGAGGCCCTGCTGTGTCACAATGGACGTACGGTTCCATGATGTTGCGTGGTGTCACCGTGCTCTTCTTGAATCCGCAGTGTAACCATGGACCATTGGTTCCATGCGGCCTGGCAGTGTCACAATGGGCTCCTTGATTCCATGATTCCCCACGGTGTCACAATGGAGCCTTGTTTCTAGGAGGTTCTGTACTGTCACAATTGCCTCCTTGATGCCATCAGCCCCTGCAGTGTCACAATGGCTCCTTGGTTCCATGAGGAACACAATAGCTTGGCATAAGCATTGAGCAACAGCTGCTGAACACACCTGGCAACATCTGCTTGCATCAAAAGAGGGCTTCAAGCTGACAATGGCACCAGCAGCTTCCATCTGCAACAGAGACCCAGGAAAGGACAGGCTGTGCCGGTTTGGACAAATGTGGAGGAAAATATCCTCTGATAGAAGGCAGGTTACACCCAGCCATCCCCCACCAGGTTTTTGGAAAAAAGAACTTTCCTGGGAAGAAAGTGAAAGAGATAAAAACTATTTTTTTAACAAACACACAGGAAAAGGATAACAATGCTAAATATTAAAAGCTCTCGCTGTGCAGAGAAAGCTGGGATAATTTGAGAGTCCTTCCGTGTTTCGGTGGGGTCTCCTGAAACATCCATAGACAGCGAGGCCCGTGCAAAGAAACAGGGAGCGATTCTTGAGAGAAGTTTCAGAGCTCTTTCTTCTCCAGCCACATGGGCGGGGCACTGCCAAAGAACTGAGCAATCACAGCACAACCAGGGCCCTCCTCGCACAGGGCAACACAAAATAAGCAGTGCTGAACAGGATTAGGGCACATGTGAGAAGGGAGCAGGGAGACCCCGTGCCCAGGCCATGCCTCTACCCCAGGGTCCCCTCTCCCATGACCTCATGGCAGGGGGGAGGAACCCCAACACTTCCGTAGGTGCAGTCTCTCTCCTCCTCCTTGCAGCTGGCTCATGGGCCCACATTCAGGGCCCCCACCTCGGGAGAAAATTCTCCCAATGTGCTCTGATGTTGAAAGAGTCAAGAAGAGAAGAAGGGAAAAAAACCCCCAAAGTCCCAGGAAAACAAAGTTCAACTCTCCATCTCCCTCCAGAGAAAAGGAGCTGAAAACTGGCTAAAAAGAAACAAAGTTGCTTCCCTCTGCTCTTGCTGCAAGCAGGATGCAGAGGAGTGTGTATGTGTGTCCTTGAACAAACGCTCTGAGAAGTTTGTCCGTTTTTTTTTTTTTCCTCTCTCCCCTCTCAGGCTCAGTTGAAAGGCACAGAAATGCACAAAGTTCACTTCTGGGCATAGAGCAGCAATAGGGGATACACATGATAAAGTCACCCCAAGACACAGGGACAGAGAATTCAGTGGAAAGACTCCGAGAATTCTGCTCCCAGAGATCATTCCTGCTCACACTGACCCTTGTAGAAAGGGGACATCGTTCCAGGCAGCCTGTACTGAGCATGTGGCTCCTGAGTGGGGTTTGTTGTTTAGGAAACCTGCTCCGGCTTTTCCATTCTTTCCTTCCAAACAGGAAAACTTCTCCTGGGGCTGTGTGCAGGCAGAGCCCTGAGGAGAGCAGGTGGCACATGGTGCGCTGGGCTGGGACAGCCAGCTGCAGAGCTCAAGGGAAGAAGCCCAAAGTGTCACAATGGCTCCTTGCCTTCACATGCAACACCTGGGTCACAATGGTCTCCTTGATTCCATGAGGCCCCACTGTGTCACAATGGCTCCTTGGTTCCATCAGGTTCCGCAGTGTCACCATGGTCTCCTTTGATCCACACTGTCATCATGGACAATTGGTTCCATGAGGCCCCGCAGTGTCACAATGGTCCCTTGCTTCCATAGCTTTTACGTTGTAACAATGGACTCCTTGCTTCTATGAGCTAGCCTGCTTTTTGCAGAGGTGTCTTTGGTTCCAACAAGGCCCCACTGTGTCTCAGTGCACCCTGGCTTCCATGTGGATCTGGAGTATCACAAAGGCTCCTTGGTTCCACCAGGTCCTGCTGTGTCACAATGGGTCCTGTGGTCCCTGAGGCCCTCCAAAGTCATTGTGGAGGCTTGCTTCCATGAGGTTCCATTATGTGCCAGTGGTCATCTTGGTTCCAGGAGTTTCCTTAGTGTCACAATGCTCTCCATGCTTCCATTAGGCCCTGCTTTGCCACAATGGTCCCCTTGTTTCCATGAGGCCCCGCTGTGTCACAATGGACGTACGGTTCCATGATGTTGCGTGGTGTCACCGTGCTCTTCTTGAATCCGCAGTGTAACCATGGACCATTGGTTCCATGCAGCCGTGTCACAATGGGCTCCTTGATTCCATGATTCCCCACGGTGTCACAATGGAGCCTTGTTTCTAGGAGGTTCTGTACTGTCACAATTGCCTCCTTGATGCCATCAGCCCCTGCAGTGTCACAATGGCTCCTTGGTTCCATGAGGAACACAATAGCTTGGCATAAGCATTGAGCAACAGCTGCTGAACACACCTGGCAACATCTGCTTGCATCAAAAGAGGGCTTCAAGCTGACAATGGCACCAGCAGCTTCCATCTGCAACAGAGACCCAGGAAAGGACAGGCTGTGCCGGTTTGGACAAATGTGGAGGAAAATATCCTCTGATAGAAGGCAGGTTACACCCAGCCCTCCCCCACCAGGTTTTTGGAAAAAAGAACTTTCCTGGGAAGAAAGTGAAAGAGATAAAAACTATTTTTTTAACAAACACACAGGAAAAGGATAACAATGCTAAATATTAAAACCTCTCGCTGTGCAGAGAAAGCTGGGATAATTTGAGAGTCCTTCCGTGTTTCGGTGGGGTCTCCTGAAACATCCATAGACAGCGAGGCCCGTGCAAAGAAACAGGGAGCGATTCTTGAGAGAAGTTTCAGAGCTCTTTCTTCTCCAGCCACATGGGCGGGGCACTGCCAAAGAACTGAGCAATCACAGCACAACCAGGGCCCTCCTCGCACAGGGCAACACAAAATAAGCAGTGCTGAACAGGATTAGGGCACATGTGAGAAGGGAGCAGGGAGACCCCGTGCCCAGGCCATGCCTCTACCCCAGGGTCCCCTCTCCCATGACCTCATGGCAGGGGGGAGGAACCCCAACACTTCCGTAGGTGCAGTCTCTCTCCTCCTCCTTGCAGCTGGCTCATGGGCCCACATTCAGGGCCCCCACCTCGGGAGAAAATTCTCCCAATGTGCTCTGATGTTGAAAGAGTCAAGAAGAGAAGAAGGGAAAAAAACCCCCAAAGTCCCAGGAAAACAAAGTTCAACTCTCCATCTCCCCCCAGAGAAAAGGAGCTGAAAACTGGCTAAAAAGAAACAAAGTTGCTTCCCTCTGCTCTTGCTGCAAGCAGGATGCAGAGGAGTGTGTATGTGTGTCCTTGAACAAACGCTCTGAGAAGTTTGTCCGGTTTTTTTTCCTCTCCCCCCTCTCAGGCTCAGTTGAAAGGCACAGAAATGCACAAAGTTCACTTCTGGGCATAGAGCAGCAATAGGGGATACACACGATAAAGTCACCCCAAGACACAGGGACAGAGAATTCAGTGGAAAGACTCCGAGAATTCTGCTCCCAGAGATCATTCATTCCTGCTCACACTGACCCTTGTAGAAAGGGGACATCGTTCCAGGCAGCCTGTACTGAGCATGTGGCTCCTGAGTGGGGTTTGTTGTTTAGGAAACCTGCTCCGGCTTTTCCATTCTTTCCTTCCAAACAGGAAAACTTCTCCTGGGGCTGTGTGCAGGCAGAGCCCTGAGGAGAGCAGGTGGCACATGGTGCGCTGGGCTGGGACAGCCCGCTGCAGAGCTCAAGGGAAGAAGCCCAAAGTGTCACAATGGCTCCTTGCCTTCACATGCAACACCTGGGTCACAATGGTCTCCTTGATTCCATGAGGCCCCACTGTGTCACAATGGCTCCTTGGTTCCATCAGGTTCCGCAGTGTCACCATGGTCTCCTTTGATCCGCACTGTCATCATGGACAATTGGTTCCATGAGGCCCCGCAGTGTCACAATGGTCCCTTGCTTCCATAGCTTTTACGTTGTAACAATGGACTCCTTGCTTCTATGAGCTAGCCTGCTTTTTGCAGAGGTGTCTTTGGTTCCAACAAGGCCCCGCTGTGTCTCTGCACCCTGGCTTCCATGTGGATCTGGAGTATCACAAAGGCTCCTTGGTTCCACCAGGTCCTGCTGTGTCACAATGGGTCCTGTGGTCCCTGAGGCCCTCCAAAGTCATTGTGGAGGCTTGCTTCCATGAGGTTCCATTATGTGCCAGTGGTCATCTTGGTTCCAGGAGTTTCCTTCGTGTCACAATGCTCTCCATGCTTCCATTAGGCCCTGCTTTGCCACAATGGTCCCCTTGTTTCCATGAGGCCCCGCTGTGTCACAATGGACCTATGGTTCCATGATGTTGCGTGGTGTCACCGTGCTCTTCTTGAATCCGCAGTGTAACCATGGACCATTGGTTCCATGCAGCCGTGTCACAATGGGCTCCTTGATTCCATGATTCCCCACGGTGTCACAATGGAGCCTTGTTTCTAGGAGGTTCTGTACTGTCACAATTGCCTCCTTGATGCCATCAGCCCCTGCAGTGTCACAATGGCTCCTTGGTTCCATGAGGAACACAATAGCTTGGCATAAGCATTGAGCAACAGCTGCTGAACACACCTGGCAACATCTGCTTGCATCAAAAGAGGGCTTCAAGCTGACAATGGCACCAGCAGCTTCCATCTGCAACAGAGACCCAGGAAAGGACAGGCTGCGCCGGTTTGAACAAATGTGGAGGAAAATATCCTCTGATAGAAGGCAGGTTACACCCAGCCATCCCCCACCAGGTTTGGGAAAAAAGAATTTTCCTGGGAAGAAAGTGAAAGAGAGAAAACCTCTTTTTTTAACAAACACACAGGAAAAGGATAACAATGCTAAATATTAAAAGCTCTCGCTGTGCAGAGAAAGCTGGGATAATTTGAGAGTCCTTCCGTGTTTCGGTGGGGTCTCCTGAAACATCCATAGACAGCGAGGCCCGCGCAAAGAAACAGGGAGCGATTCTTGAGAGAAGTTTCAGAGCTCTTTCTTCTCCAGCCACATGGGCGGGGCACTGCCAAAGAACTGAGCAATCACAGCACAACCAGGGCCCTCCTCGCACAGGGCAACACAAAATAAGCAGTGCTGAACAGGATTAGGGCACATGTGAGAAGGGAGCAGGGAGACCCCGTGCCCAGGCCATGCCTCTACCCCAGGGTCCCCTCTCCCATGACCTCATGGCAGGGGGGAGGAACCCCAACACTTCCGTAGGTGTAGTCTCTCTCCTCCTCCTTGCAGCTGGCTCATGGGCCCACATTCAGGGCCCCCACCTCGGGAGAAAATTCTCCCAATGTGCTCTGATGTTGAAAGAGTCAAGAAGAGAAGAAGGGAAAAAAACCCCCAAAGTCCCAGGAAAACAAAGTTCAACTCTCCATCTCCCCCCAGAGAAAAGGAGCTGAAAACTGGCTAAAAAGAAACAAAGTTGCTTCCCTCTGCTCTTGCTGCAAGCAGGATGCAGAGGAGTGTGTATGTGTGTCCTTGAACAAACGCTCTGAGAAGTTTGTCCGGTTTTTTCTCCTCTCCTCCCTCTCAGGCTCAGTTGAAAGGCACAGAAATGCACAAAGTTCACTTCTGGGCATAGAGCAGCAATAGGGGATACACATGATAAAGTCACCCCAAGACACAGGGACAGAGAATTCAGTGGAAAGACTCCGAGAATTCTGCTCCCAGAGATCATTCATTCCTGCTCACACTGACCCTTGTAGAAAGGGGACATCGTTCCAGGCAGCCTGTACTGAGCATGTGGCTCCTGAGTGGGGTTTGTTGTTTAGGAAACCTGCTCCGGCTTTTCCATTCTTTCCTTCCAAACAGGAAAACTTCTCCTGGGGCTGTGTGCAGGCAGAGCCCTGAGGAGAGCAGGTGGCACATGGTGCGCTGGGCTGGGACAGCCAGCTGCAGAGCTCAAGGGAAGAAGCCCAAAGTGTCACAATGGCTCCTTGCCTTCACATGCAACACCTGGGTCACAATGGTCTCCTTGATTCCATGAAGCCCCACTGTGTCACACTGGCTCCTTGGTTCCATCAGGTTCCGCAGTGTCACCATGGTCTCCTTTGATCCGCATTGTCATAATGGACAATTAGTTCCATGAGGCCCCGCAGTGTCACAATGGTCCCTTGCTTCCATAGGTTTGATGTTGTAACAATGGACTCCTTGCTTCTATGAGCTAGCCTGCTTTTTGCAGAGGTGTCTTTGGTTCCAACAAGGCCCCGCTGTGTCTCAGTGCACCCTGGCTTCCATGTGGATCTGGAGTATCACAAAGGCTCCTTGGTTCCACCAGGTCCTGCTGTGTCACAATGGGTCCTGTGGTCCCTGAGGCCCTCCAAAGTCATCGTGAAGGCTTGCTTCCATGAGGTTCCATTATGTGCCAGTGGTCATCTTGGTTCCAGGAGTTTCCTTAGTGTCACAATGCTCTCCATGCTTCCTTTAGGCCCTGCTTTGCCACAATGGTCCCCTTGTTTCCATGAGGCCCCGCTGTGTCACAATGGACGTACGGTTCCATGATGTTGCGTGGTGTCACCGTGCTCTTCTTGAATCCGCAGTGTAACCATGGACCATTGGTTCCATGCGGCCTGGCAGTGTCACAATGGGCTCCTTGATTCCATGATTCCCCACGGTGTCACAATGGAGCCTTGTTTCTAGGAGGTTCTGTACTGTGACAATTGTCTCCTTGATGCCATCAGCCCCTGCAGTGTCACAATGGCTCCTTGGTTCCATGAGGAACACAATAGCTTGGCATAAGCATTGAGCAACAGCTGCTGAACACACCTGGCAACATCTGCTTGCATCAAAAGAGGGCTTCAAGCTGACAATGGCACCAGCAGCTTCCATCTGCAACAGACACCCAGGAAAGGACAGGCTGTGCCAGTTTGGACAAATTTGGAGGAAAATATCCTCTGATAGAAGGCAGGTTACACCCAGCCATCCCCCACCAGGTTTGGGAAAAAAGAATTTTCCTGGGAAGAAAGTGAAAGAGAGAAAACCTCTTTTTTTAACAAACACACAGGAAAAGGATAACAATGCTAAATATTAAAACCTCTCGCTGTGCAGAGAAAGCTGGGATAATTTGAGAGTCCTTCCGTGTTTCGGTGGGGTCTCCTGAAACATCCATAGACAGCGAGGCCCGTGCAAAGAAACAGGGAGCGATTCTTGAGAGAAGTTTCAGAGCTCTTTCTTCTCCAGCCACATGGGCGGGGCACTGCCAAAGAACTGAGCAATCACGGCACAAGCAGGGCCCTCCTCGCACAAGGCAACACAAAATAAGCAGTGCTGAACAGGATTAGGGCATATGTGAGCAGGGAGCAGGGAGACCCCCCCGTGCCCAGGCCATGCCTCTACCCCAGGGTCCCCTCTTCCCATGACCTCATGGCAGGGGGGAGGAACCCCAACACTTCCGTAGGTGTAGTCTCTCTCCTCCTCCTTGCAGCTGCCTCATGGGCCCACATTCAGGGCTCCCACCTGGGTAGAAAATTCTCCCAATGTGCTCTGATGTTGAAAGAGTCAAGAAGAGAAGAAGGGAAAAAAACCCCCGAAGTCCCAGGAAAACAAAGTTCAACTCTCCATCTCCCTCCAGAGAAAAGGAGCTGAAAACTGGCTAAAAAGAAACAAGGTTGTTTCCACCGCTCTTGCTGCAAGCAGGATGCAGAGGAGTGTGTATGTGTGTCCTTGAACAAACGCTCTGAGAAGTTTGTCCGTTTTTTTTTTTTCCTCTCTCCCCTCTCAGGCTCAGTTGAAAGGCACAGAAATGCACAAAGTTCACTTCTGGGCATAGAGCAGCAATAGGGGATACACATGATAAAGTCACCCCAAGACACAGGGACAGAGAATTCAGTGGAAAGACTCCGAGAATTCTGCTCCCAGAGATCATTCCTGCTCACACTGACCCTTGTAGAAAGGGGACATCGTTCCAGGCAGCCTGTACTGAGCATGTGGCTCCTGAGTGGGGTTTGTTGTTTAGGAAACCTGCTCCGGCTTTTCCATTCTTTCCTTCCAAACAGGAAAACTTCTCCTGGGGCTGTGTGCAGGCAGAGCCCTGAGGAGAGCAGGTGGCACATGGTGCGCTGGGCTGGGACAGCCAGCTGCAGAGCTCAAGGGAAGAAGCCCAAAGTGTCACAATGGCTCCTTGCCTTCACATGCAACACCTGGGTCACAATGGTCTCCTTGATTCCATGAGGCCCCACTGTGTCACAATGGCTCCTTGGTTCCATCAGGTTCCGCAGTGTCACCATGGTCTCCTTTGATCCGCACTGTCATCATGGACAATTGGTTCCATGAGGCCCCGCAGTGTCACAATGGTCCCTTGCTTCCATAGCTTTTACGTTGTAACAATGGACTCCTTGCTTCTATGAGCTAGCCTGCTTTTTGCAGAGGTGTCTTTGGTTCCAACAAGGCCCCGCTGTGTCTCTGCACCCTGGCTTCCATGTGGATCTGGAGTATCACAAAGGCTCCTTGGTTCCACCAGGTCCTGCTGTGTCACAATGGGTCCTGTGGTCCCTGAGGCCCTCCAAAGTCATTGTGGAGGCTTGCTTCCATGAGGTTCCATTATGTGCCAGTGGTCATCTTGGTTCCAGGAGTTTCCTTAGTGTCACAATGCTCTCCATGCTTCCATTAGGCCCTGCTTTGCCACAATGGTCCCCTTGTTTCCATGAGGCCCCGCTGTGTCACAATGGACCTATGGTTCCATGATGTTGCGTGGTGTCACCGTGCTCTTCTTGAATCCGCATTGTAACCATGGACCATTGGTTCCATGCAGCCGTGTCACAATGGGCTCCTTGATTCCATGATTCCCCACGGTGTCACAATGGAGCCTTGTTTCTAGGAGGTTCTGTACTGTCACAATTGCCTCCTTGATGCCATCAGCCCCTGCAGTGTCACAATGGCTCCTTGGTTCCATGAGGAACACAATAGCTTGGCATAAGCATTGAGCAACAGCTGCTGAACACACCTGGCAACATCTGCTTGCATCAAAAGAGGGCTTCAAGCTGACAATGGCACCAGCAGCTTCCATCTGCAACAGAGACCCAGGAAAGGACAGGCTGTGCCGGTTTGGACAAATGTGGAGGAAAATATCCTCTGATAGAAGGCAGGTTACACCCAGCCCTCCCCCACCAGGTTTTTGGAAAAAAGAACTTTCCTGGGAAGAAAGTGAAAGAGATAAAAACTATTTTTTTAACAAACACACAGGAAAAGGATAACAATGCTAAATATTAAAAGCTCTCGCTGTGCAGAGAAAGCTGGGATAATTTGAGAGTCCTTCCGTGTTTCGGTGGGGTCTCCTGAAACATCCATAGACAGCGAGGCCCGTGCAAAGAAACAGGGAGCGATTCTTGAGAGAAGTTTCAGAGCTCTTTCTTCTCCAGCCACATGGGCGGGGCACTGCCAAAGAACTGAGCAATCACAGCACAACCAGGGCCCTCCTCGCACAGGGCAACACAAAATAAGCAGTGCTGAACAGGATTAGGGCACATGTGAGAAGGGAGCAGGGAGACCCCGTGCCCAGGCCATGCCTCTACCCCAGGGTCCCCTCTCCCATGACCTCATGGCAGGGGGGAGGAACCCCAACACTTCCGTAGGTGTAGTCTCTCTCCTCCTCCTTGCAGCTGGCTCATGGGCCCACATTCAGGGCCCCCACCTCGGGAGAAAATTCTCCCAATGTGCTCTGATGTTGAAAGAGTCAAGAAGAGAAGAAGGGAAAAAAACCCCCAAAGTCCCAGGAAAACAAAGTTCAACTCTCCATCTCCCCCCAGAGAAAAGGAGCTGAAAACTGGCTAAAAAGAAACAAAGTTGCTTCCCTCTGCTCTTGCTGCAAGCAGGATGCAGAGGAGTGTGTATGTGTGTCCTTGAACAAACGCTCTGAGAAGTTTGTCCGGTTTTTTTTCCTCTCCCCCCTCTCAGGCTCAGTTGAAAGGCACAGAAATGCACAAAGTTCACTTCTGGGCATAGAGCAGCAATAGGGGATACACATGATAAAGTCACCCCAAGACACAGGGACAGAGAATTCAGTGGAAAGACTCCGAGAATTCTGCTCCCAGAGATCATTCATTCCTGCTCACACTGACCCTTGTAGAAAGGGGACATCGTTCCAGGCAGCCTGTACTGAGCATGTGGCTCCTGAGTGGGGTTTGTTGTTTAGGAAACCTGCTCCGGCTTTTCCATTCTTTCCTTCCAAACAGGAAAACTTCTCCTGGGGCTGTGTGCAGGCAGAGCCCTGAGGAGAGCAGGTGGCACATGGTGCGCTGGGCTGGGACAGCCAGCTGCAGAGCTCAAGGGAAGAAGCCCAAAGTGTCACAATGGCTCCTTGCCTTCACATGCAACACCTGGGTCACAATGGTCTCCTTGATTCCATGAGGCCCCACTGTGTCACAATGGCTCCTTGGTTCCATCAGGTTCCGCAGTGTCACCATGGTCTCCTTTGATCCGCACTGTCATCATGGACAATTGGTTCCATGAGGCCCCGCAGTGTCACAATGGTCCCTTGCTTCCATAGCTTTTACGTTGTAACAATGGACTCCTTGCTTCTATGAGCTAGCCTGCTTTTTGCAGAGGTGTCTTTGGTTCCAACAAGGCCCCGCTGTGTCTCAGTGCACCCTGGCTTCCATGTGGATCTGGAGTATCACAAAGGCTCCTTGGTTCCACCAGGTCCTGCTGTGTCACAATGGGTCCTGTGGTCCCTGAGGCCCTCCAAAGTCATCGTGAAGGCTTGCTTCCATGAGGTTCCATTATGTGCCAGTGGTCATCTTGGTTCCAGGAGTTTCCTTAGTGTCACAATGCTCTCCATGCTTCCATTAGGCCCTGCTTTGCCACAATGGTCCCCTTGTTTCCATGAGGCCCCGCTGTGTCACAATGGACCTATGGTTCCATGATGTTGCGTGGTGTCACCGTGCTCTTCTTGAATCCGCATTGTAACCATGGACCATTGGTTCCATGCAGCCGTGTCACAATGGGCTCCTTGATTCCATGATTCCCCACGGTGTCACAATGGAGCCTTGTTTCTAGGAGGTTCTGTACTGTCACAATTGCCTCCTTGATGCCATCAGCCCCTGCAGTGTCACAATGGCTCCTTGGTTCCATGAGGAACACAATAGCTTGGCATAAGCATTGAGCAACAGCTGCTGAACACACCTGGCAACATCTGCTTGCATCAAAAGAGGGCTTCAAGCTGACAATGGCACCAGCAGCTTCCATCTGCAACAGAGACCCAGGAAAGGACAGGCTGTGCCGGTTTGGACAAATGTGGAGGAAAATATCCTCTGATAGAAGGCAGGTTACACCCAGCCCTCCCCCACCAGGTTTTTGGAAAAAAGAACTTTCCTGGGAAGAAAGTGAAAGAGATAAAAACTATTTTTTTAACAAACACACAGGAAAAGGATAACAATGCTAAATATTAAAAGCTCTCGCTGTGCAGAGAAAGCTGGGATAATTTGAGAGTCCTTCCGTGTTTCGGTGGGGTCTCCTGAAACATCCATAGACAGCGAGGCCCGTGCAAAGAAACAGGGAGCGATTCTTGAGAGAAGTTTCAGAGCTCTTTCTTCTCCAGCCACATGGGCGGGGCACTGCCAAAGAACTGAGCAATCACAGCACAACCAGGGCCCTCCTCGCACAGGGCAACACAAAATAAGCAGTGCTGAACAGGATTAGGGCACATGTGAGAAGGGAGCAGGGAGACCCCGTGCCCAGGCCATGCCTCTACCCCAGGGTCCCCTCTCCCATGACCTCATGGCAGGGGGGAGGAACCCCAACACTTCCGTAGGTGTAGTCTCTCTCCTCCTCCTTGCAGCTGGCTCATGGGCCCACATTCAGGGCCCCCACCTCGGGAGAAAATTCTCCCAATGTGCTCTGATGTTGAAAGAGTCAAGAAGAGAAGAAGGGAAAAAAACCCCCAAAGTCCCAGGAAAACAAAGTTCAACTCTCCATCTCCCCCCAGAGAAAAGGAGCTGAAAACTGGCTAAAAAGAAACAAAGTTGCTTCCCTCTGCTCTTGCTGCAAGCAGGATGCAGAGGAGTGTGTATGTGTGTCCTTGAACAAACGCTCTGAGAAGTTTGTCCGGTTTTTTTTCCTCTCCCCCCTCTCAGGCTCAGTTGAAAGGCACAGAAATGCACAAAGTTCACTTCTGGGCATAGAGCAGCAATAGGGGATACACATGATAAAGTCACCCCAAGACACAGGGACAGAGAATTCAGTGGAAAGACTCCGAGAATTCTGCTCCCAGAGATCATTCATTCCTGCTCACACTGACCCTTGTAGAAAGGGGACATCGTTCCAGGCAGCCTGTACTGAGCATGTGGCTCCTGAGTGGGGTTTGTTGTTTAGGAAACCTGCTCCGGCTTTTCCATTCTTTCCTTCCAAACAGGAAAACTTCTCCTGGGGCTGTGTGCAGGCAGAGCCCTGAGGAGAGCAGGTGGCACATGGTGCGCTGGGCTGGGACAGCCAGCTGCAGAGCTCAAGGGAAGAAGCCCAAAGTGTCACAATGGCTCCTTGCCTTCACATGCAACACCTGGGTCACAATGGTCTCCTTGATTCCATGAGGCCCCACTGTGTCACAATGGCTCCTTGGTTCCATCAGGTTCCGCAGTGTCACCATGGTCTCCTTTGATCCGCACTGTCATCATGGACAATTGGTTCCATGAGGCCCCGCAGTGTCACAATGGTCCCTTGCTTCCATAGCTTTTACGTTGTAACAATGGACTCCTTGCTTCTATGAGCTAGCCTGCTTTTTGCAGAGGTGTCTTTGGTTCCAACAAGGCCCCGCTGTGTCTCAGTGCACCCTGGCTTCCATGTGGATCTGGAGTATCACAAAGGCTCCTTGGTTCCACCAGGTCCTGCTGTGTCACAATGGGTCCTGTGGTCCCTGAGGCCCTCCAAAGTCATCGTGAAGGCTTGCTTCCATGAGGTTCCATTATGTGCCAGTGGTCATCTTGGTTCCAGGAGTTTCCTTAGTGTCACAATGCTCTCCATGCTTCCTTTAGGCCCTGCTTTGCCACAATGGTCCCCTTGTTTCCATGAGGCCCTGCTGTGTCACAATGGACGTACGGTTCCATGATGTTGCGTGGTGTCACCGTGCTCTTCTTGAATCCGCAGTGTAACCATGGACCATTGGTTCCATGCGGCCTGGCAGTGTCACAATGGGCTCCTTGATTCCATGATTCCCCACGGTGTCACAATGGAGCCTTGTTTCTAGGAGGTTCTGTACTGTCACAATTGCCTCCTTGATGCCATCAGCCCCTGCAGTGTCACAATGGCTCCTTGGTTCCATGAGGAACACAATAGCTTGGCATAAGCATTGAGCAACAGCTGCTGAACACACCTGGCAACATCTGCTTGCATCAAAAGAGGGCTTCAAGCTGACAATGGCACCAGCAGCTTCCATCTGCAACAGAGACCCAGGAAAGGACAGGCTGTGCCGGTTTGGACAAATGTGGAGGAAAATATCCTCTGATAGAAGGCAGGTTACACCCAGCCCTCCCCCACCAGGTTTTTGGAAAAAAGAACTTTCCTGGGAAGAAAGTGAAAGAGATAAAAACTATTTTTTTAACAAACACACAGGAAAAGGATAACAATGCTAAATATTAAAAGCTCTCGCTGTGCAGAGAAAGCTGGGATAATTTGAGAGTCCTTCCGTGTTTCGGTGGGGTCTCCTGAAACATCCATAGACAGCGAGGCCCGTGCAAAGAAACAGGGAGCGATTCTTGAGAGAAGTTTCAGAGCTCTTTCTTCTCCAGCCACATGGGCGGGGCACTGCCAAAGAACTGAGCAATCACAGCACAACCAGGGCCCTCCTCGCACAGGGCAACACAAAATAAGCAGTGCTGAACAGGATTAGGGCACATGTGAGAAGGGAGCAGGGAGACCCCGTGCCCAGGCCATGCCTCTACCCCAGGGTCCCCTCTCCCATGACCTCATGGCAGGGGGGAGGAACCCCAACACTTCCGTAGGTGTAGTCTCTCTCCTCCTCCTTGCAGCTGGCTCATGGGCCCACATTCAGGGCCCCCACCTCGGGAGAAAATTCTCCCAATGTGCTCTGATGTTGAAAGAGTCAAGAAGAGAAGAAGGGAAAAAAACCCCCAAAGTCCCAGGAAAACAAAGTTCAACTCTCCATCTCCCCCCAGAGAAAAGGAGCTGAAAACTGGCTAAAAAGAAACAAAGTTGCTTCCCTCTGCTCTTGCTGCAAGCAGGATGCAGAGGAGTGTGTATGTGTGTCCTTGAACAAACGCTCTGAGAAGTTTGTCCGGTTTTTTTTCCTCTCCCCCCTCTCAGGCTCAGTTGAAAGGCACAGAAATGCACAAAGTTCACTTCTGGGCATAGAGCAGCAATAGGGGATACACACGATAAAGTCACCCCAAGACACAGGGACAGAGAATTCAGTGGAAAGACTCCGAGAATTCTGCTCCCAGAGATCATTCATTCCTGCTCACACTGACCCTTGTAGAAAGGGGACATCGTTCCAGGCAGCCTGTACTGAGCATGTGGCTCCTGAGTGGGGTTTGTTGTTTAGGAAACCTGCTCCGGCTTTTCCATTCTTTCCTTCCAAACAGGAAAACTTCTCCTGGGGCTGTGTGCAGGCAGAGCCCTGAGGAGAGCAGGTGGCACATGGTGCGCTGGGCTGGGACAGCCAGCTGCAGAGCTCAAGGGAAGAAGCCCAAAGTGTCACAATGGCTCCTTGCCTTCACATGCAACACCTGGGTCACAATGGTCTCCTTGATTCCATGAGGCCCCACTGTGTCACAATGGCTCCTTGGTTCCATCAGGTTCCGCAGTGTCACCATGGTCTCCTTTGATCCGCACTGTCATCATGGACAATTGGTTCCATGAGGCCCCGCAGTGTCACAATGGTCCCTTGCTTCCATAGGTTTGATGTTGTAACAATGGACTCCTTGCTTCTATGAGCTAGCCTGCTTTTTGCAGAGGTGTCTTTGGTTCCAACAAGGCCCCGCTGTGTCTCAGTGCACCCTGGCTTCCATGTGGATGTGGAGTATCACAAAGGCTCCTTGGTTCCACCAGGTCCTGCTGTGTCACAATGGGTCCTGTGGTCCCTGAGGCCCTCCAAAGTCGTCGTGAAGGCTTGCTTCCATGAGGTTCCATTATGTGCCAGTGGTCATCTTGGTTCCAGGAGTTTCCTTAGTGTCACAATGCTCTCCATGCTTCCTTTAGGCCCTGCTTTGCCACAATGGTCCCCTTGTTTCCATGAGGCCCTGCTGTGTCACAATGGACGTACGGTTCCATGATGTTGCGTGGTGTCACCGTGCTCTTCTTGAATCCGCAGTGTAACCATGGACCATTGGTTCCATGCGGCCTGGCAGTGTCACAATGGGCTCCTTGATTCCATGATTCCCCACGGTGTCACAATGGAGCCTTGTTTCTAGGAGGTTCTGTACTGTCACAATTGCCTCCTTGATGCCATCAGCCCCTGCAGTGTCACAATGGCTCCTTGGTTCCATGAGGAACACAATAGCTTGGCATAAGCATTGAGCAACAGCTGCTGAACACACCTGGCAACATCTGCTTGCATCAAAAGAGGGCTTCAAGCTGACAATGGCACCAGCAGCTTCCATCTGCAACAGAGACCCAGGAAAGGACAGGCTGTGCCGGTTTGGACAAATGTGGAGGAAAATATCCTCTGATAGAAGGCAGGTTACACCCAGCCATCCCCCACCAGGTTTTTGGAAAAAAGAACTTTCCTGGGAAGAAAGTGAAAGAGATAAAAACTATTTTTTTAACAAACACACAGGAAAAGGATAACAATGCTAAATATTAAAAGCTCTCGCTGTGCAGAGAAAGCTGGGATAATTTGAGAGTCCTTCCGTGTTTCGGTGGGGTCTCCTGAAACATCCATAGACAGCGAGGCCCGTGCAAAGAAACAGGGAGCGATTCTTGAGAGAAGTTTCAGAGCTCTTTCTTCTCCAGCCACATGGGCGGGGCACTGCCAAAGAACTGAGCAATCACAGCACAACCAGGGCCCTCCTCGCACAGGGCAACACAAAATAAGCAGTGCTGAACAGGATTAGGGCACATGTGAGAAGGGAGCAGGGAGACCCCGTGCCCAGGCCATGCCTCTACCCCAGGGTCCCCTCTCCCATGACCTCATGGCAGGGGGGAGGAACCCCAACACTTCCGTAGGTGTAGTCTCTCTCCTCTTCCTTGCAGCTGGCTCATGGGCCCACATTCAGGGCCCCCACCTCGGGAGAAAATTCTCCCAATGTGCTCTGATGTTGAAAGAGTCAAGAAGAGAAGAAGGGAAAAAAACCCCCAAAGTCCCAGGAAAACAAAGTTCAACTCTCCATCTCCCCCCAGAGAAAAGGAGCTGAAAACTGGCTAAAAAGAAACAAAGTTGCTTCCCTCTGCTCTTGCTGCAAGCAGGATGCAGAGGAGTGTGTATGTGTGTCCTTGAACAAACGCTCTGAGAAGTTTGTCCGGTTTTTTCTCCTCTCCTCCCTCTCAGGCTCAGTTGAAAGGCACAGAAATGCACAAAGTTCACTTCTGGGCATAGAGCAGCAATAGGGGATACACATGATAAAGTCACCCCAAGACACAGGGACAGAGAATTCAGTGGAAAGACTCCGAGAATTCTGCTCCCAGAGATCATTCATTCCTGCTCACACTGACCCTTGTAGAAAGGGGACATCGTTCCAGGCAGCCTGTACTGAGCATGTGGCTCCTGAGTGGGGTTTGTTGTTTAGGAAACCTGCTCCGGCTTTTCCATTCTTTCCTTCCAAACAGGAAAACTTCTCCTGGGGCTGTGTGCAGGCAGAGCCCTGAGGAGAGCAGGTGGCACATGGTGCGCTGGGCTGGGACAGCCAGCTGCAGAGCTCAAGGGAAGAAGCCCAAAGTGTCACAATGGCTCCTTGCCTTCACATGCAACACCTGGGTCACAATGGTCTCCTTGATTCCATGAGGCCCCACTGTGTCAAAATGGCTCCTTGGTTCCATCAGGTTCCGCAGTGTCACCATGGTCTCCTTTGATCCGCATTGTCATAATGGACAATTAGTTCCATGAGGCCCCGCAGTGTCACAATGGTCCCTTGCTTCCATAGGTTTGATGTTGTAACAATGGACTCCTTGCTTCTATGAGCTAGCCTGCTTTTTGCAGAGGTGTCTTTGGTTCCAACAAGGCCCCGCTGTGTCTCAGTGCACCCTGGCTTCCATGTGGATGTGGAGTATCACAAAGGCTCCTTGGTTCCACCAGGTCCTGCTGTGTCACAATGGGTCCTGTGGTCCCTGAGGTCCTCCAAAGTCATCGTGAAGGCTTGCTTCCATGAGGTTCCATTATGTGCCAGTGGTCATCTTGGTTCCAGGAGTTTCCTTAGTGTCACAATGCTCTCCATGCTTCCTTTAGGCCCTGCTTTGCCACAATGGTCCCCTTGTTTCCATGAGGCCCTGCTGTGTCACAATGGACGTACGGTTCCATGATGTTGCGTGGTGTCACCGTGCTCTTCTTGAATCCGCAGTGTAACCATGGACCATTGGTTCCATGCGGCCTGGCAGTGTCACAATGGGCTCCTTGATTCCATGATTCCCCACGGTGTCACAATGGAGCCTTGTTTCTAGGAGGTTCTGTACTGTGACAATTGTCTCCTTGATGCCATCAGCCCCTGCAGTGTCACAATGGCTCCTTGGTTCCATGAGGAACACAATAGCTTGGCATAAGCATTGAGCAACAGCTGCTGAACACACCTGGCAACATCTGCTTGCATCAAAAGAGGGCTTCAAGCTGACAATGGCACCAGCAGCTTCCATCTGCAACAGACACCCAGGAAAGGACAGGCTGTGCCAGTTTGGACAAATTTGGAGGAAAATATCCTCTGATAGAAGGCAGGTTACACCCAGCCATCCCCCACCAGGTTTGGGAAAAAAGAATTTTCCTGGGAAGAAAGTGAAAGAGAGAAAACCTCTTTTTTTAACAAACACACAGGAAAAGGATAACAATGCTAAATATTAAAACCTCTCGCTGTGCAGAGAAAGCTGGGATAATTTGAGAGTCCTTCCGTGTTTCGGTGGGGTCTCCTGAAACATCCATAGACAGCGAGGCCCGTGCAAAGAAACAGGGAGCGATTCTTGAGAGAAGTTTCAGAGCTCTTTCTTCTCCAGCCACATGGGCGGGGCACTGCCAAAGAACTGAGCAATCACGGCACAAGCAGGGCCCTCCTCGCACAAGGCAACACAAAATAAGCAGTGCTGAACAGGATTAGGGCACATGTGAGCAGGGAGCAGGGAGACCCCCCGTGCCCAGGCCATGCCTCTACCCCAGGGTCCCCTCTCCCATGACCTCATGGCAGGGGGGAGGAACCCCAACACTTCCGTAGGTGTAGTCTCTCTCCTCCTCCTTGCAGCTGCCTCATGGGCCCACATTCAGGGCCCCCACCTCGGGAGAAAATTCTCCCAATGTGCTCTGATGTTGAAAGAGTCAAGAAGAGAAGAAGGGAAAAAAACCCCCAAAGTCCCAGGAAAACAAAGTTCAACTCTCCATCTCCCCCCAGAGAAAAGGAGCTGAAAACTGGCTAAAAAGAAACAAAGTTGCTTCCCTCTGCTCTTGCTGCAAGCAGGATGCAGAGGAGTGTGTATGTGTGTCCTTGAACAAACGCTCTGAGAAGTTTGTCCGGTTTTTTTTCCTCTCCCCCCTCTCAGGCTCAGTTGAAAGGCACAGAAATGCACAAAGTTCACTTCTGGGCATAGAGCAGCAATAGGGGATACACACGATAAAGTCACCCCAAGACACAGGGACAGAGAATTCAGTGGAAAGACTCCGAGAATTCTGCTCCCAGAGATCATTCATTCCTGCTCACACTGACCCTTGTAGAAAGGGGACATCGTTCCAGGCAGCCTGTACTGAGCATGTGGCTCCTGAGTGGGGTTTGTTGTTTAGGAAACCTGCTCCGGCTTTTCCATTCTTTCCTTCCAAACAGGAAAACTTCTCCTGGGGCTGTGTGCAGGCAGAGCCCTGAGGAGAGCAGGTGGCACATGGTGCGCTGGGCTGGGACAGCCAGCTGCAGAGCTCAAGGGAAGAAGCCCAAAGTGTCACAATGGCTCCTTGCCTTCACATGCAACACCTGGGTCACAATGGTCTCCTTGATTCCATGAGGCCCCACTGTGTCACAATGGCTCCTTGGTTCCATCAGGTTCCGCAGTGTCACCATGGTCTCCTTTGATCCGCACTGTCATCATGGACAATTGGTTCCATGAGGCCCCGCAGTGTCACAATGGTCCCTTGCTTCCATAGGTTTGATGTTGTAACAATGGACTCCTTGCTTCTATGAGCTAGCCTGCTTTTTGCAGAGGTGTCTTTGGTTCCAACAAGGCCCCGCTGTGTCTCAGTGCACCCTGGCTTCCATGTGGATGTGGAGTATCACAAAGGCTCCTTGGTTCCACCAGGTCCTGCTGTGTCACAATGGGTCCTGTGGTCCCTGAGGCCCTCCAAAGTCATCGTGAAGGCTTGCTTCCATGAGGTTCCATTATGTGCCAGTGGTCATCTTGGTTCCAGGAGTTTCCTTAGTGTCACAATGCTCTCCATGCTTCCTTTAGGCCCTGCTTTGCCACAATGGTCCCCTTGTTTCCATGAGGCCCTGCTGTGTCACAATGGACGTACGGTTCCATGATGTTGCGTGGTGTCACCGTGCTCTTCTTGAATCCGCAGTGTAACCATGGACCATTGGTTCCATGCGGCCTGGCAGTGTCACAATGGGCTCCTTGATTCCATGATTCCCCACGGTGTCACAATGGAGCCTTGTTTCTAGGAGGTTCTGTACTGTCACAATTGCCTCCTTGATGCCATCAGCCCCTGCAGTGTCACAATGGCTCCTTGGTTCCATGAGGAACACAATAGCTTGGCATAAGCATTGAGCAACAGCTGCTGAACACACCTGGCAACATCTGCTTGCATCAAAAGAGGGCTTCAAGCTGACAATGGCACCAGCAGCTTCCATCTGCAACAGAGACCCAGGAAAGGACAGGCTGTGCCGGTTTGGACAAATGTGGAGGAAAATATCCTCTGATAGAAGGCAGGTTACACCCAGCCCTCCCCCACCAGGTTTTTGGAAAAAAGAACTTTCCTGGGAAGAAAGTGAAAGAGATAAAAACTATTTTTTTAACAAACACACAGGAAAAGGATAACAATGCTAAATATTAAAAGCTCTCGCTGTGCAGAGAAAGCTGGGATAATTTGAGAGTCCTTCCGTGTTTCGGTGGGGTCTCCTGAAACATCCATAGACAGCGAGGCCCGTGCAAAGAAACAGGGAGCGATTCTTGAGAGAAGTTTCAGAGCTCTTTCTTCTCCAGCCACATGGGCGGGGCACTGCCAAAGAACTGAGCAATCACAGCACAACCAGGGCCCTCCTCGCACAGGGCAACACAAAATAAGCAGTGCTGAACAGGATTAGGGCACATGTCAGCAGGGAGCAGGGAGACCCCGTGCCCAGGCCATGCCTCTACCCCAGGGTCCCCTCTCCCATGACCTCATGGCAGGGGGGAGGAACCCCAACACTTCCGTAGGTGTAGTCTCTCTCCTCCTCCTTGCAGCTGGCTCATGGGCCCACATTCAGGGCCCCCACCTCGGGAGAAAATTCTCCCAATGTGCTCTGATGTTGAAAGAGTCAAGAAGAGAAGAAGGGAAAAAAACCCCCAAAGTCCCAGGAAAACAAAGTTCAACTCTCCATCTCCCCCCAGAGAAAAGGAGCTGAAAACTGGCTAAAAAGAAACAAAGTTGCTTCCCTCTGCTCTTGCTGCAAGCAGGATGCAGAGGAGTGTGTATGTGTGTCCTTGAACAAACGCTCTGAGAAGTTTGTCCGGTTTTTTCTCCTCTCCTCCCTCTCAGGCTCAGTTGAAAGGCACAGAAATGCACAAAGTTCACTTCTGGGCATAGAGCAGCAATAGGGGATACACATGATAAAGTCACCCCAAGACACAGGGACAGAGAATTCAGTGGAAAGACTCCGAGAATTCTGCTCCCAGAGATCATTCATTCCTGCTCACACTGACCCTTGTAGAAAGGGGACATCGTTCCAGGCAGCCTGTACTGAGCATGTGGCTCCTGAGTGGGGTTTGTTGTTTAGGAAACCTGCTCCGGCTTTTCCATTCTTTCCTTCCAAACAGGAAAACTTCTCCTGGGGCTGTGTGCAGGCAGAGCCCTGAGGAGAGCAGGTGGCACATGGTGCGCTGGGCTGGGACAGCCAGCTGCAGAGCTCAAGGGAAGAAGCCCAAAGTGTCACAATGGCTCCTTGCCTTCACATGCAACACCTGGGTCACAATGGTCTCCTTGATTCCATGAGGCCCCACTGTGTCACACTGGCTCCTTGGTTCCATTAGGTTCCGCAGTGTCACCATGGTCTCCTTTGATCCGCATTGTCATAATGGACAATTAGTTCCATGAGGCCCCGCAGTGTCACAATGGTCCCTTGCTTCCATAGGTTTGATGTTGTAACAATGGACTCCTTGCTTCTATGAGCTAGCCTGCTTTTTGCAGAGGTGTCTTTGGTTCCAACAAGGCCCCGCTGTGTCTCAGTGCACCCTGGCTTCCATGTGGATGTGGAGTATCACAAAGGCTCCTTGGTTCCACCAGGTCCTGCTGTGTCACAATGGGTCCTGTGGTCCCTGAGGCCCTCCAAAGTCATCGTGAAGGCTTGCTTCCATGAGGTTCCATTATGTGCCAGTGGTCATCTTGGTTCCAGGAGTTTCCTTAGTGTCACAATGCTCTCCATGCTTCCTTTAGGCCCTGCTTTGCCACAATGGTCCCCTTGTTTCCATGAGGCCCCGCTGTGTCACAATGGACGTACGGTTCCATGATGTTGCGTGGTGTCACCGTGCTCTTCTTGAATCCGCAGTGTAACCATGGACCATTGGTTCCATGCGGCCTGGCAGTGTCACAATGGGCTCCTTGATTCCATGATTCCCCACGGTGTCACAATGGAGCCTTGTTTCTAGGAGGTTCTGTACTGTGACAATTGTCTCCTTGATGCCATCAGCCCCTGCAGTGTCACAATGGCTCCTTGGTTCCATGAGGAACACAATAGCTTGGCATAAGCATTGAGCAACAGCTGCTGAACACACCTGGCAACATCTGCTTGCATCAAAAGAGGGCTTCAAGCTGACAATGGCACCAGCAGCTTCCATCTGCAACAGACACCCAGGAAAGGACAGGCTGTGCCAGTTTGGACAAATTTGGAGGAAAATATCCTCTGATAGAAGGCAGGTTACACCCAGCCATCCCCCACCAGGTTTGGGAAAAAAGAATTTTCCTGGGAAGAAAGTGAAAGAGAGAAAACCTCTTTTTTTAACAAACACACAGGAAAAGGATAACAATGCTAAATATTAAAACCTCTCGCTGTGCAGAGAAAGCTGGGATAATTTGAGAGTCCTTCCGTGTTTCGGTGGGGTCTCCTGAAACATCCATAGACAGCGAGGCCCGTGCAAAGAAACAGGGAGCGATTCTTGAGAGAAGTTTCAGAGCTCTTTCTTCTCCAGCCACATGGGCGGGGCACTGCCAAAGAACTGAGCAATCACGGCACAAGCAGGGCCCTCCTCGCACAAGGCAACACAAAATAAGCAGTGCTGAACAGGATTAGGGCACATGTGAGCAGGGAGCAGGGAGACCCCCCGTGCCCAGGCCATGCCTCTACCCCAGGGTCCCCTCTCCCATGACCTCATGGCAGGGGGGAGGAACCCCAACACTTCCGTAGGTGTAGTCTCTCTCCTCCTCCTTGCAGCTGCCTCATGGGCCCACATTCAGGGCTCCCACCTGGGTAGAAAATTCTCCCAATGTGCTCTGATGTTGAAAGAGTCAAGAAGAGAAGAAGGGAAAAAAACCCCCGAAGTCCCAGGAAAACAAAGTTCAACTCTCCATCTCCCCCCAGAGAAAAGGAGCTGAAAACTGGCTAAAAAGAAACAAGGTTGTTTCCACCGCTCTTGCTGCAAGCAGGATGCAGAGGAGTGTGTATGTGTGTCCTTGAACAAACGCTCTGAGAAGTTTGTCCGTTTTTTTTTTTTTCCTCTCTCCCCTCTCAGGCTCAGTTGAAAGGCACAGAAATGCACAAAGTTCACTTCTGGGCATAGAGCAGCAATAGGGGATACACATGATAAAGTCACCCCAAGACACAGGGACAGAGAATTCAGTGGAAAGACTCCGAGAATTCTGCTCCCAGAGATCATTCCTGCTCACACTGACCCTTGTAGAAAGGGGACATCGTTCCAGGCAGCCTGTACTGAGCATGTGGCTCCTGAGTGGGGTTTGTTGTTTAGGAAACCTGCTCCGGCTTTTCCATTCTTTCCTTGCAAACAGGAAAACTTCTCCTGGGGCTGTGTGCAGGCAGAGCCCTGAGGAGAGCAGGTGGCACATGGTGCGCTGGGCTGGGACAGCCAGCTGCAGAGCTCAAGGGAAGAAGCCCAAAGTGTCACAATGGCTCCTTGCCTTCACATGCAACACCTGGGTCACAATGGTCTCCTTGATTCCATGAGGCCCCACTGTGTCACAATGGCTCCTTGGTTCCATCAGGTTCCGCAGTGTCACCATGGTCTCCTTTGATCCGCACTGTCATCATGGACAATTGGTTCCATGAGGCCCCGCAGTGTCACAATGGTCCCTTGCTTCCATAGCTTTTACGTTGTAACAATGGACTCCTTGCTTCTATGAGCTAGCCTGCTTTTTGCAGAGGTGTCTTTGGTTCCAACAAGGCCCCGCTGTGTCTCTGCACCCTGGCTTCCATGTGGATCTGGAGTATCACAAAGGCTCCTTGGTTCCACCAGGTCCTGCTGTGTCACAATGGGTCCTGTGGTCCCTGAGGCCCTCCAAAGTCATTGTGGAGGCTTGCTTCCATGAGGTTCCATTATGTGCCAGTGGTCATCTTGGTTCCAGGAGTTTCCTTAGTGTCACAATGCTCTCCATGCTTCCTTTAGGCCCTGCTTTGCCACAATGGTCCCCTTGTTTCCATGAGGCCCCGCTGTGTCACAATGGACCTATGGTTCCATGATGTTGCGTGGTGTCACCGTGCTCTTCTTGAATCCGCAGTGTAACCATGGACCATTGGTTCCATGCAGCCGTGTCACAATGGGCTCCTTGATTCCATGATTCCCCACGGTGTCACAATGGAGCCTTGTTTCTAGGAGGTTCTGTACTGTCACAATTGCCTCCTTGATGCCATCAGCCCCTGCAGTGTCACAATGGCTCCTTGGTTCCATGAGGAACACAATAGCTTGGCATAAGCATTGAGCAACAGCTGCTGAACACACCTGGCAACATCTGCTTGCATCAAAAGAGGGCTTCAAGCTGACAATGGCACCAGCAGCTTCCATCTGCAACAGAGACCCAGGAAAGGACAGGCTGTGCCGGTTTGGACAAATGTGGAGGAAAATATCCTCTGATAGAAGGCAGGTTACACCCAGCCCTCCCCCACCAGGTTTTTGGAAAAAAGAACTTTCCTGGGAAGAAAGTGAAAGAGATAAAAACTATTTTTTTAACAAACACACAGGAAAAGGATAACAATGCTAAATATTAAAAGCTCTCGCTGTGCAGAGAAAGCTGGGATAATTTGAGAGTCCTTCCGTGTTTCGGTGGGGTCTCCTGAAACATCCATAGACAGCGAGGCCCGTGCAAAGAAACAGGGAGCGATTCTTGAGAGAAGTTTCAGAGCTCTTTCTTCTCCAGCCACATGGGCGGGGCACTGCCAAAGAACTGAGCAATCACAGCACAACCAGGGCCCTCCTCGCACAGGGCAACACAAAATAAGCAGTGCTGAACAGGATTAGGGCACATGTGAGAAGGGAGCAGGGAGACCCCGTGCCCAGGCCATGCCTCTACCCCAGGGTCCCCTCTCCCATGACCTCATGGCAGGGGGGAGGAACCCCAACACTTCCGTAGGTGTAGTCTCTCTCCTCCTCCTTGCAGCTGGCTCATGGGCCCACATTCAGGGCCCCCACCTCGGGAGAAAATTCTCCCAATGTGCTCTGATGTTGAAAGAGTCAAGAAGAGAAGAAGGGAAAAAAACCCCCAAAGTCCCAGGAAAACAAAGTTCAACTCTCCATCTCCCCCCAGAGAAAAGGAGCTGAAAACTGGCTAAAAAGAAACAAAGTTGCTTCCCTCTGCTCTTGCTGCAAGCAGGATGCAGAGGAGTGTGTATGTGTGTCCTTGAACAAACGCTCTGAGAAGTTTGTCCGGTTTTTTTTCCTCTCCCCCCTCTCAGGCTCAGTTGAAAGGCACAGAAATGCACAAAGTTCACTTCTGGGCATAGAGCAGCAATAGGGGATACACACGATAAAGTCACCCCAAGACACAGGGACAGAGAATTCAGTGGAAAGACTCCGAGAATTCTGCTCCCAGAGATCATTCATTCCTGCTCACACTGACCCTTGTAGAAAGGGGACATCGTTCCAGGCAGCCTGTACTGAGCATGTGGCTCCTGAGTGGGGTTTGTTGTTTAGGAAACCTGCTCCGGCTTTTCCATTCTTTCCTTCCAAACAGGAAAACTTCTCCTGGGGCTGTGTGCAGGCAGAGCCCTGAGGAGAGCAGGTGGCACATGGTGCGCTGGGCTGGGACAGCCAGCTGTAGAGCTCAAGGGAAGAAGCCCAAAGTGTCACAATGGCTCCTTGCCTTCACATGCAACACCTGGGTCACAATGGTCTCCTTGATTCCATGAGGCCCCACTGTGTCACAATGGCTCCTTGGTTCCATCAGGTTCCGCAGTGTCACCATGGTCTCCTTTGATCCGCACTGTCATCATGGACAATTGGTTCCATGAGGCCCCGCAGTGTCACAATGGTCCCTTGCTTCCATAGGTTTGATGTTGTAACAATGGACTCCTTGCTTCTATGAGCTAGCCTGCTTTTTGCAGAGGTGTCTTTGGTTCCAACAAGGCCCCGCTGTGTCTCAGTGCACCCTGGCTTCCATGTGGATGTGGAGTATCACAAAGGCTCCTTGGTTCCACCAGGTCCTGCTGTGTCACAATGGGTCCTGTGGTCCCTGAGGCCCTCCAAAGTCATCGTGAAGGCTTGCTTCCATGAGGTTCCATTATGTGCCAGTGGTCATCTTGGTTCCAGGAGTTTCCTTAGTGTCACAATGCTCTCCATGCTTCCTTTAGGCCCTGCTTTGCCACAATGGTCCCCTTGTTTCCATGAGGCCCTGCTGTGTCACAATGGACGTACGGTTCCATGATGTTGCGTGGTGTCACCGTGCTCTTCTTGAATCCGCAGTGTAACCATGGACCATTGGTTCCATGCGGCCTGGCAGTGTCACAATGGGCTCCTTGATTCCATGATTCCCCACGGTGTCACAATGGAGCCTTGTTTCTAGGAGGTTCTGTACTGTGACAATTGTCTCCTTGATGCCATCAGCCCCTGCAGTGTCACAATGGCTCCTTGGTTCCATGAGGAACACAATAGCTTGGCATAAGCATTGAGCAACAGCTGCTGAACACACCTGGCAACATCTGCTTGCATCAAAAGAGGGCTTCAAGCTGACAATGGCACCAGCAGCTTCCATCTGCAACAGACACCCAGGAAAGGACAGGCTGTGCCAGTTTGGACAAATTTGGAGGAAAATATCCTCTGATAGAAGGCAGGTTACACCCAGCCATCCCCCACCAGGTTTGGGAAAAAAGAATTTTCCTGGGAAGAAAGTGAAAGAGAGAAAACCTCTTTTTTTAACAAACACACAGGAAAAGGATAACAATGCTAAATATTAAAACCTCTCGCTGTGCAGAGAAAGCTGGGATAATTTGAGAGTCCTTCCGTGTTTCGGTGGGGTCTCCTGAAACATCCATAGACAGCGAGGCCCGTGCAAAGAAACAGGGAGCGATTCTTGAGAGAAGTTTCAGAGCTCTTTCTTCTCCAGCCACATGGGCGGGGCACTGCCAAAGAACTGAGCAATCACGGCACAAGCAGGGCCCTCCTCGCACAAGGCAACACAAAATAAGCAGTGCTGAACAGGATTAGGGCACATGTGAGCAGGGAGCAGGGAGACCCCCCGTGCCCAGGCCATGCCTCTACCCCAGGGTCCCCTCTCCCATGACCTCATGGCAGGGGGGAGGAACCCCAACACTTCCGTAGGTGTAGTCTCTCTCCTCCTCCTTGCAGCTGCCTCATGGGCCCACATTCAGGGCTCCCACCTGGGTAGAAAATTCTCCCAATGTGCTCTGATGTTGAAAGAGTCAAGAAGAGAAGAAGGGAAAAAAACCCCCGAAGTCCCAGGAAAACAAAGTTCAACTCTCCATCTCCCCCCAGAGAAAAGGAGCTGAAAACTGGCTAAAAAGAAACAAGGTTGTTTCCACCGCTCTTGCTGCAAGCAGGATGCAGAGGAGTGTGTATGTGTGTCCTTGAACAAACGCTCTGAGAAGTTTGTCCGTTTTTTTTTTTTTCCTCTCTCCCCTCTCAGGCTCAGTTGAAAGGCACAGAAATGCACAAAGTTCACTTCTGGGCATAGAGCAGCAATAGGGGATACACATGATAAAGTCACCCCAAGACACAGGGACAGAGAATTCAGTGGAAAGACTCCGAGAATTCTGCTCCCAGAGATCATTCCTGCTCACACTGACCCTTGTAGAAAGGGGACATCGTTCCAGGCAGCCTGTACTGAGCATGTGGCTCCTGAGTGGGGTTTGTTGTTTAGGAAACCTGCTCCGGCTTTTCCATTCTTTCCTTGCAAACAGGAAAACTTCTCCTGGGGCTGTGTGCAGGCAGAGCCCTGAGGAGAGCAGGTGGCACATGGTGCGCTGGGCTGGGACAGCCAGCTGCAGAGCTCAAGGGAAGAAGCCCAAAGTGTCACAATGGCTCCTTGCCTTCACATGCAACACCTGGGTCACAATGGTCTCCTTGATTCCATGAGGCCCCACTGTGTCACAATGGCTCCTTGGTTCCATCAGGTTCCGCAGTGTCACCATGGTCTCCTTTGATCCGCACTGTCATCATGGACAATTGGTTCCATGAGGCCCCGCAGTGTCACAATGGTCCCTTGCTTCCATAGCTTTTACGTTGTAACAATGGACTCCTTGCTTCTATGAGCTAGCCTGCTTTTTGCAGAGGTGTCTTTGGTTCCAACAAGGCCCCGCTGTGTCTCTGCACCCTGGCTTCCATGTGGATCTGGAGTATCACAAAGGCTCCTTGGTTCCACCAGGTCCTGCTGTGTCACAATGGGTCCTGTGGTCCCTGAGGCCCTCCAAAGTCATTGTGGAGGCTTGCTTCCATGAGGTTCCATTATGTGCCAGTGGTCATCTTGGTTCCAGGAGTTTCCTTAGTGTCACAATGCTCTCCATGCTTCCTTTAGGCCCTGCTTTGCCACAATGGTCCCCTTGTTTCCATGAGGCCCCGCTGTGTCACAATGGACCTATGGTTCCATGATGTTGCGTGGTGTCACCGTGCTCTTCTTGAATCCGCAGTGTAACCATGGACCATTGGTTCCATGCAGCCGTGTCACAATGGGCTCCTTGATTCCATGATTCCCCACGGTGTCACAATGGAGCCTTGTTTCTAGGAGGTTCTGTACTGTCACAATTGCCTCCTTGATGCCATCAGCCCCTGCAGTGTCACAATGGCTCCTTGGTTCCATGAGGAACACAATAGCTTGGCATAAGCATTGAGCAACAGCTGCTGAACACACCTGGCAACATCTGCTTGCATCAAAAGAGGGCTTCAAGCTGACAATGGCACCAGCAGCTTCCATCTGCAACAGAGACCCAGGAAAGGACAGGCTGTGCCGGTTTGGACAAATGTGGAGGAAAATATCCTCTGATAGAAGGCAGGTTACACCCAGCCCTCCCCCACCAGGTTTTTGGAAAAAAGAACTTTCCTGGGAAGAAAGTGAAAGAGATAAAAACTATTTTTTTAACAAACACACAGGAAAAGGATAACAATGCTAAATATTAAAAGCTCTCGCTGTGCAGAGAAAGCTGGGATAATTTGAGAGTCCTTCCGTGTTTCGGTGGGGTCTCCTGAAACATCCATAGACAGCGAGGCCCGTGCAAAGAAACAGGGAGCGATTCTTGAGAGAAGTTTCAGAGCTCTTTCTTCTCCAGCCACATGGGCGGGGCACTGCCAAAGAACTGAGCAATCACAGCACAACCAGGGCCCTCCTCGCACAGGGCAACACAAAATAAGCAGTGCTGAACAGGATTAGGGCACATGTGAGAAGGGAGCAGGGAGACCCCGTGCCCAGGCCATGCCTCTACCCCAGGGTCCCCTCTCCCATGACCTCATGGCAGGGGGGAGGAACCCCAACACTTCCGTAGGTGCAGTCTCTCTCCTCCTCCTTGCAGCTGGCTCATGGGCCCACATTCAGGGCCCCCACCTCGGGAGAAAATTCTCCCAATGTGCTCTGATGTTGAAAGAGTCAAGAAGAGAAGAAGGGAAAAAAACCCCCAAAGTCCCAGGAAAACAAAGTTCAACTCTCCATCTCCCCCCAGAGAAAAGGAGCTGAAAACTGGCTAAAAAGAAACAAAGTTGCTTCCCTCTGCTCTTGCTGCAAGCAGGATGCAGAGGAGTGTGTATGTGTGTCCTTGAACAAACGCTCTGAGAAGTTTGTCCGGTTTTTTTTCCTCTCCCCCCTCTCAGGCTCAGTTGAAAGGCACAGAAATGCACAAAGTTCACTTCTGGGCATAGAGCAGCAATAGGGGATACACACGATAAAGTCACCCCAAGACACAGGGACAGAGAATTCAGTGGAAAGACTCCGAGAATTCTGCTCCCAGAGATCATTCATTCCTGCTCACACTGACCCTTGTAGAAAGGGGACATCGTTCCAGGCAGCCTGTACTGAGCATGTGGCTCCTGAGTGGGGTTTGTTGTTTAGGAAACCTGCTCCGGCTTTTCCATTCTTTCCTTCCAAACAGGAAAACTTCTCCTGGGGCTGTGTGCAGGCAGAGCCCTGAGGAGAGCAGGTGGCACATGGTGCGCTGGGCTGGGACAGCCAGCTGTAGAGCTCAAGGGAAGAAGCCCAAAGTGTCACAATGGCTCCTTGCCTTCACATGCAACACCTGGGTCACAATGGTCTCCTTGATTCCATGAGGCCCCACTGTGTCACAATGGCTCCTTGGTTCCATCAGGTTCCGCAGTGTCACCATGGTCTCCTTTGATCCGCACTGTCATCATGGACAATTGGTTCCATGAGGCCCCGCAGTGTCACAATGGTCCCTTGCTTCCATAGGTTTGATGTTGTAACAATGGACTCCTTGCTTCTATGAGCTAGCCTGCTTTTTGCAGAGGTGTCTTTGGTTCCAACAAGGCCCCGCTGTGTCTCAGTGCACCCTGGCTTCCATGTGGATGTGGAGTATCACAAAGGCTCCTTGGTTCCACCAGGTCCTGCTGTGTCACAATGGGTCCTGTGGTCCCTGAGGCCCTCCAAAGTCATCGTGAAGGCTTGCTTCCATGAGGTTCCATTATGTGCCAGTGGTCATCTTGGTTCCAGGAGTTTCCTTAGTGTCACAATGCTCTCCATGCTTCCTTTAGGCCCTGCTTTGCCACAATGGTCCCCTTGTTTCCATGAGGCCCTGCTGTGTCACAATGGACGTACGGTTCCATGATGTTGCGTGGTGTCACCGTGCTCTTCTTGAATCCGCAGTGTAACCATGGACCATTGGTTCCATGCGGCCTGGCAGTGTCACAATGGGCTCCTTGATTCCATGATTCCCCACGGTGTCACAATGGAGCCTTGTTTCTAGGAGGTTCTGTACTGTGACAATTGTCTCCTTGATGCCATCAGCCCCTGCAGTGTCACAATGGCTCCTTGGTTCCATGAGGAACACAATAGCTTGGCATAAGCATTGAGCAACAGCTGCTGAACACACCTGGCAACATCTGCTTGCATCAAAAGAGGGCTTCAAGCTGACAATGGCACCAGCAGCTTCCATCTGCAACAGACACCCAGGAAAGGACAGGCTGTGCCAGTTTGGACAAATTTGGAGGAAAATATCCTCTGATAGAAGGCAGGTTACACCCAGCCATCCCCCACCAGGTTTGGGAAAAAAGAATTTTCCTGGGAAGAAAGTGAAAGAGAGAAAACCTCTTTTTTTAACAAACACACAGGAAAAGGATAACAATGCTAAATATTAAAACCTCTCGCTGTGCAGAGAAAGCTGGGATAATTTGAGAGTCCTTCCGTGTTTCGGTGGGGTCTCCTGAAACATCCATAGACAGCGAGGCCCGTGCAAAGAAACAGGGAGCGATTCTTGAGAGAAGTTTCAGAGCTCTTTCTTCTCCAGCCACATGGGCGGGGCACTGCCAAAGAACTGAGCAATCACGGCACAAGCAGGGCCCTCCTCGCACAAGGCAACACAAAATAAGCAGTGCTGAACAGGATTAGGGCACATGTGAGCAGGGAGCAGGGAGACCCCCCGTGCCCAGGCCATGCCTCTACCCCAGGGTCCCCTCTCCCATGACCTCATGGCAGGGGGGAGGAACCCCAACACTTCCGTAGGTGTAGTCTCTCTCCTCCTCCTTGCAGCTGCCTCATGGGCCCACATTCAGGGCTCCCACCTGGGTAGAAAATTCTCCCAATGTGCTCTGATGTTGAAAGAGTCAAGAAGAGAAGAAGGGAAAAAAACCCCCGAAGTCCCAGGAAAACAAAGTTCAACTCTCCATCTCCCCCCAGAGAAAAGGAGCTGAAAACTGGCTAAAAAGAAACAAGGTTGTTTCCACCGCTCTTGCTGCAAGCAGGATGCAGAGGAGTGTGTATGTGTGTCCTTGAACAAACGCTCTGAGAAGTTTGTCCGTTTTTTTTTTTTTCCTCTCTCCCCTCTCAGGCTCAGTTGAAAGGCACAGAAATGCACAAAGTTCACTTCTGGGCATAGAGCAGCAATAGGGGATACACATGATAAAGTCACCCCAAGACACAGGGACAGAGAATTCAGTGGAAAGACTCCGAGAATTCTGCTCCCAGAGATCATTCCTGCTCACACTGACCCTTGTAGAAAGGGGACATCGTTCCAGGCAGCCTGTACTGAGCATGTGGCTCCTGAGTGGGGTTTGTTGTTTAGGAAACCTGCTCCGGCTTTTCCATTCTTTCCTTGCAAACAGGAAAACTTCTCCTGGGGCTGTGTGCAGGCAGAGCCCTGAGGAGAGCAGGTGGCACATGGTGCGCTGGGCTGGGACAGCCAGCTGCAGAGCTCAAGGGAAGAAGCCCAAAGTGTCACAATGGCTCCTTGCCTTCACATGCAACACCTGGGTCACAATGGTCTCCTTGATTCCATGAGGCCCCACTGTGTCACAATGGCTCCTTGGTTCCATCAGGTTCCGCAGTGTCACCATGGTCTCCTTTGATCCGCACTGTCATCATGGACAATTGGTTCCATGAGGCCCCGCAGTGTCACAATGGTCCCTTGCTTCCATAGCTTTTACGTTGTAACAATGGACTCCTTGCTTCTATGAGCTAGCCTGCTTTTTGCAGAGGTGTCTTTGGTTCCAACAAGGCCCCGCTGTGTCTCTGCACCCTGGCTTCCATGTGGATCTGGAGTATCACAAAGGCTCCTTGGTTCCACCAGGTCCTGCTGTGTCACAATGGGTCCTGTGGTCCCTGAGGCCCTCCAAAGTCATTGTGGAGGCTTGCTTCCATGAGGTTCCATTATGTGCCAGTGGTCATCTTGGTTCCAGGAGTTTCCTTAGTGTCACAATGCTCTCCATGCTTCCTTTAGGCCCTGCTTTGCCACAATGGTCCCCTTGTTTCCATGAGGCCCCGCTGTGTCACAATGGACCTATGGTTCCATGATGTTGCGTGGTGTCACCGTGCTCTTCTTGAATCCGCAGTGTAACCATGGACCATTGGTTCCATGCAGCCGTGTCACAATGGGCTCCTTGATTCCATGATTCCCCACGGTGTCACAATGGAGCCTTGTTTCTAGGAGGTTCTGTACTGTCACAATTGCCTCCTTGATGCCATCAGCCCCTGCAGTGTCACAATGGCTCCTTGGTTCCATGAGGAACACAATAGCTTGGCATAAGCATTGAGCAACAGCTGCTGAACACACCTGGCAACATCTGCTTGCATCAAAAGAGGGCTTCAAGCTGACAATGGCACCAGCAGCTTCCATCTGCAACAGAGACCCAGGAAAGGACAGGCTGTGCCGGTTTGGACAAATGTGGAGGAAAATATCCTCTGATAGAAGGCAGGTTACACCCAGCCCTCCCCCACCAGGTTTTTGGAAAAAAGAACTTTCCTGGGAAGAAAGTGAAAGAGATAAAAACTATTTTTTTAACAAACACACAGGAAAAGGATAACAATGCTAAATATTAAAAGCTCTCGCTGTGCAGAGAAAGCTGGGATAATTTGAGAGTCCTTCCGTGTTTCGGTGGGGTCTCCTGAAACATCCATAGACAGCGAGGCCCGTGCAAAGAAACAGGGAGCGATTCTTGAGAGAAGTTTCAGAGCTCTTTCTTCTCCAGCCACATGGGCGGGGCACTGCCAAAGAACTGAGCAATCACAGCACAACCAGGGCCCTCCTCGCACAGGGCAACACAAAATAAGCAGTGCTGAACAGGATTAGGGCACATGTGAGAAGGGAGCAGGGAGACCCCGTGCCCAGGCCATGCCTCTACCCCAGGGTCCCCTCTCCCATGACCTCATGGCAGGGGGGAGGAACCCCAACACTTCCGTAGGTGTAGTCTCTCTCCTCCTCCTTGCAGCTGGCTCATGGGCCCACATTCAGGGCCCCCACCTCGGGAGAAAATTCTCCCAATGTGCTCTGATGTTGAAAGAGTCAAGAAGAGAAGAAGGGAAAAAAACCCCCAAAGTCCCAGGAAAACAAAGTTCAACTCTCCATCTCCCCCCAGAGAAAAGGAGCTGAAAACTGGCTAAAAAGAAACAAAGTTGCTTCCCTCTGCTCTTGCTGCAAGCAGGATGCAGAGGAGTGTGTATGTGTGTCCTTGAACAAACGCTCTGAGAAGTTTGTCCGGTTTTTTTTCCTCTCCCCCCTCTCAGGCTCAGTTGAAAGGCACAGAAATGCACAAAGTTCACTTCTGGGCATAGAGCAGCAATAGGGGATACACACGATAAAGTCACCCCAAGACACAGGGACAGAGAATTCAGTGGAAAGACTCCGAGAATTCTGCTCCCAGAGATCATTCATTCCTGCTCACACTGACCCTTGTAGAAAGGGGACATCGTTCCAGGCAGCCTGTACTGAGCATGTGGCTCCTGAGTGGGGTTTGTTGTTTAGGAAACCTGCTCCGGCTTTTCCATTCTTTCCTTCCAAACAGGAAAACTTCTCCTGGGGCTGTGTGCAGGCAGAGCCCTGAGGAGAGCAGGTGGCACATGGTGCGCTGGGCTGGGACAGCCAGCTGTAGAGCTCAAGGGAAGAAGCCCAAAGTGTCACAATGGCTCCTTGCCTTCACATGCAACACCTGGGTCACAATGGTCTCCTTGATTCCATGAGGCCCCACTGTGTCACAATGGCTCCTTGGTTCCATCAGGTTCCGCAGTGTCACCATGGTCTCCTTTGATCCGCACTGTCATCATGGACAATTGGTTCCATGAGGCCCCGCAGTGTCACAATGGTCCCTTGCTTCCATAGGTTTGATGTTGTAACAATGGACTCCTTGCTTCTATGAGCTAGCCTGCTTTTTGCAGAGGTGTCTTTGGTTCCAACAAGGCCCCGCTGTGTCTCAGTGCACCCTGGCTTCCATGTGGATGTGGAGTATCACAAAGGCTCCTTGGTTCCACCAGGTCCTGCTGTGTCACAATGGGTCCTGTGGTCCCTGAGGCCCTCCAAAGTCATCGTGAAGGCTTGCTTCCATGAGGTTCCATTATGTGCCAGTGGTCATCTTGGTTCCAGGAGTTTCCTTAGTGTCACAATGCTCTCCATGCTTCCTTTAGGCCCTGCTTTGCCACAATGGTCCCCTTGTTTCCATGAGGCCCTGCTGTGTCACAATGGACGTACGGTTCCATGATGTTGCGTGGTGTCACCGTGCTCTTCTTGAATCCGCAGTGTAACCATGGACCATTGGTTCCATGCGGCCTGGCTGTGTCACAATGGGCTCCTTGATTCCATGATTCCCCACGGTGTCACAATGGAGCCTTGTTTCTAGGAGGTTCTGTACTGTGACAATTGTCTCCTTGATGCCATCAGCCCCTGCAGTGTCACAATGGCTCCTTGGTTCCATGAGGAACACAATAGCTTGGCATAAGCATTGAGCAACAGCTGCTGAACACACCTGGCAACATCTGCTTGCATCAAAAGAGGGCTTCAAGCTGACAATGGCACCAGCAGCTTCCATCTGCAACAGACACCCAGGAAAGGACAGGCTGTGCCAGTTTGGACAAATTTGGAGGAAAATATCCTCTGATAGAAGGCAGGTTACACCCAGCCATCCCCCACCAGGTTTGGGAAAAAAGAATTTTCCTGGGAAGAAAGTGAAAGAGAGAAAACCTCTTTTTTTAACAAACACACAGGAAAAGGATAACAATGCTAAATATTAAAACCTCTCGCTGTGCAGAGAAAGCTGGGATAATTTGAGAGTCCTTCCGTGTTTCGGTGGGGTCTCCTGAAACATCCATAGACAGCGAGGCCCGTGCAAAGAAACAGGGAGCGATTCTTGAGAGAAGTTTCAGAGCTCTTTCTTCTCCAGCCACATGGGCGGGGCACTGCCAAAGAACTGAGCAATCACGGCACAAGCAGGGCCCTCCTCGCACAAGGCAACACAAAATAAGCAGTGCTGAACAGGATTAGGGCACATGTGAGCAGGGAGCAGGGAGACCCCCCGTGCCCAGGCCATGCCTCTACCCCAGGGTCCCCTCTCCCATGACCTCATGGCAGGGGGGAGGAACCCCAACACTTCCGTAGGTGTAGTCTCTCTCCTCCTCCTTGCAGCTGCCTCATGGGCCCACATTCAGGGCTCCCACCTGGGTAGAAAATTCTCCCAATGTGCTCTGATGTTGAAAGAGTCAAGAAGAGAAGAAGGGAAAAAAACCCCCGAAGTCCCAGGAAAACAAAGTTCAACTCTCCATCTCCCCCCAGAGAAAAGGAGCTGAAAACTGGCTAAAAAGAAACAAGGTTGTTTCCACCGCTCTTGCTGCAAGCAGGATGCAGAGGAGTGTGTATGTGTGTCCTTGAACAAACGCTCTGAGAAGTTTGTCCGGTTTTTTTTCCTCTCCCCCCTCTCAGGCTCAGTTGAAAGGCACAGAAATGCACAAAGTTCACTTCTGGGCATAGAGCAGCAATAGGGGATACACACGATAAAGTCACCCCAAGACACAGGGACAGAGAATTCAGTGGAAAGACTCCGAGAATTCTGCTCCCAGAGATCATTCATTCCTGCTCACACTGACCCTTGTAGAAAGGGGACATCGTTCCAGGCAGCCTGTACTGAGCATGTGGCTCCTGAGTGGGGTTTGTTGTTTAGGAAACCTGCTCCGGCTTTTCCATTCTTTCCTTCCAAACAGGAAAACTTCTCCTGGGGCTGTGTGCAGGCAGAGCCCTGAGGAGAGCAGGTGGCACATGGTGCGCTGGGCTGGGACAGCCAGCTGTAGAGCTCAAGGGAAGAAGCCCAAAGTGTCACAATGGCTCCTTGCCTTCACATGCAACACCTGGGTCACAATGGTCTCCTTGATTCCATGAGGCCCCACTGTGTCACAATGGCTCCTTGGTTCCATCAGGTTCCGCAGTGTCACCATGGTCTCCTTTGATCCGCACTGTCATCATGGACAATTGGTTCCATGAGGCCCCGCAGTGTCACAATGGTCCCTTGCTTCCATAGGTTTGATGTTGTAACAATGGACTCCTTGCTTCTATGAGCTAGCCTGCTTTTTGCAGAGGTGTCTTTGGTTCCAACAAGGCCCCGCTGTGTCTCAGTGCACCCTGGCTTCCATGTGGATGTGGAGTATCACAAAGGCTCCTTGGTTCCACCAGGTCCTGCTGTGTCACAATGGGTCCTGTGGTCCCTGAGGCCCTCCAAAGTCATCGTGAAGGCTTGCTTCCATGAGGTTCCATTATGTGCCAGTGGTCATCTTGGTTCCAGGAGTTTCCTTAGTGTCACAATGCTCTCCATGCTTCCTTTAGGCCCTGCTTTGCCACAATGGTCCCCTTGTTTCCATGAGGCCCTGCTGTGTCACAATGGACGTACGGTTCCATGATGTTGCGTGGTGTCACCGTGCTCTTCTTGAATCCGCAGTGTAACCATGGACCATTGGTTCCATGCGGCCTGGCAGTGTCACAATGGGCTCCTTGATTCCATGATTCCCCACGGTGTCACAATGGAGCCTTGTTTCTAGGAGGTTCTGTACTGTGACAATTGTCTCCTTGATGCCATCAGCCCCTGCAGTGTCACAATGGCTCCTTGGTTCCATGAGGAACACAATAGCTTGGCATAAGCATTGAGCAACAGCTGCTGAACACACCTGGCAACATCTGCTTGCATCAAAAGAGGGCTTCAAGCTGACAATGGCACCAGCAGCTTCCATCTGCAACAGACACCCAGGAAAGGACAGGCTGTGCCAGTTTGGACAAATTTGGAGGAAAATATCCTCTGATAGAAGGCAGGTTACACCCAGCCATCCCCCACCAGGTTTGGGAAAAAAGAATTTTCCTGGGAAGAAAGTGAAAGAGAGAAAACCTCTTTTTTTAACAAACACACAGGAAAAGGATAACAATGCTAAATATTAAAACCTCTCGCTGTGCAGAGAAAGCTGGGATAATTTGAGAGTCCTTCCGTGTTTCGGTGGGGTCTCCTGAAACATCCATAGACAGCGAGGCCCGTGCAAAGAAACAGGGAGCGATTCTTGAGAGAAGTTTCAGAGCTCTTTCTTCTCCAGCCACATGGGCGGGGCACTGCCAAAGAACTGAGCAATCACGGCACAAGCAGGGCCCTCCTCGCACAAGGCAACACAAAATAAGCAGTGCTGAACAGGATTAGGGCACATGTGAGCAGGGAGCAGGGAGACCCCCCGTGCCCAGGCCATGCCTCTACCCCAGGGTCCCCTCTCCCATGACCTCATGGCAGGGGGGAGGAACCCCAACACTTCCGTAGGTGTAGTCTCTCTCCTCCTCCTTGCAGCTGCCTCATGGGCCCACATTCAGGGCTCCCACCTGGGTAGAAAATTCTCCCAATGTGCTCTGATGTTGAAAGAGTCAAGAAGAGAAGAAGGGAAAAAAACCCCCGAAGTCCCAGGAAAACAAAGTTCAACTCTCCATCTCCCCCCAGAGAAAAGGAGCTGAAAACTGGCTAAAAAGAAACAAGGTTGTTTCCACCGCTCTTGCTGCAAGCAGGATGCAGAGGAGTGTGTATGTGTGTCCTTGAACAAACGCTCTGAGAAGTTTGTCCGTTTTTTTTTTTTTCCTCTCTCCCCTCTCAGGCTCAGTTGAAAGGCACAGAAATGCACAAAGTTCACTTCTGGGCATAGAGCAGCAATAGGGGATACACATGATAAAGTCACCCCAAGACACAGGGACAGAGAATTCAGTGGAAAGACTCCGAGAATTCTGCTCCCAGAGATCATTCCTGCTCACACTGACCCTTGTAGAAAGGGGACATCGTTCCAGGCAGCCTGTACTGAGCATGTGGCTCCTGAGTGGGGTTTGTTGTTTAGGAAACCTGCTCCGGCTTTTCCATTCTTTCCTTGCAAACAGGAAAACTTCTCCTGGGGCTGTGTGCAGGCAGAGCCCTGAGGAGAGCAGGTGGCACATGGTGCGCTGGGCTGGGACAGCCAGCTGCAGAGCTCAAGGGAAGAAGCCCAAAGTGTCACAATGGCTCCTTGCCTTCACATGCAACACCTGGGTCACAATGGTCTCCTTGATTCCATGAGGCCCCACTGTGTCACAATGGCTCCTTGGTTCCATCAGGTTCCGCAGTGTCACCATGGTCTCCTTTGATCCGCACTGTCATCATGGACAATTGGTTCCATGAGGCCCCGCAGTGTCACAATGGTCCCTTGCTTCCATAGCTTTTACGTTGTAACAATGGACTCCTTGCTTCTATGAGCTAGCCTGCTTTTTGCAGAGGTGTCTTTGGTTCCAACAAGGCCCCGCTGTGTCTCTGCACCCTGGCTTCCATGTGGATCTGGAGTATCACAAAGGCTCCTTGGTTCCACCAGGTCCTGCTGTGTCACAATGGGTCCTGTGGTCCCTGAGGCCCTCCAAAGTCATTGTGGAGGCTTGCTTCCATGAGGTTCCATTATGTGCCAGTGGTCATCTTGGTTCCAGGAGTTTCCTTAGTGTCACAATGCTCTCCATGCTTCCTTTAGGCCCTGCTTTGCCACAATGGTCCCCTTGTTTCCATGAGGCCCCGCTGTGTCACAATGGACCTATGGTTCCATGATGTTGCGTGGTGTCACCGTGCTCTTCTTGAATCCGCAGTGTAACCATGGACCATTGGTTCCATGCAGCCGTGTCACAATGGGCTCCTTGATTCCATGATTCCCCACGGTGTCACAATGGAGCCTTGTTTCTAGGAGGTTCTGTACTGTCACAATTGCCTCCTTGATGCCATCAGCCCCTGCAGTGTCACAATGGCTCCTTGGTTCCATGAGGAACACAATAGCTTGGCATAAGCATTGAGCAACAGCTGCTGAACACACCTGGCAACATCTGCTTGCATCAAAAGAGGGCTTCAAGCTGACAATGGCACCAGCAGCTTCCATCTGCAACAGAGACCCAGGAAAGGACAGGCTGTGCCGGTTTGGACAAATGTGGAGGAAAATATCCTCTGATAGAAGGCAGGTTACACCCAGCCCTCCCCCACCAGGTTTTTGGAAAAAAGAACTTTCCTGGGAAGAAAGTGAAAGAGATAAAAACTATTTTTTTAACAAACACACAGGAAAAGGATAACAATGCTAAATATTAAAAGCTCTCGCTGTGCAGAGAAAGCTGGGATAATTTGAGAGTCCTTCCGTGTTTCGGTGGGGTCTCCTGAAACATCCATAGACAGCGAGGCCCGTGCAAAGAAACAGGGAGCGATTCTTGAGAGAAGTTTCAGAGCTCTTTCTTCTCCAGCCACATGGGCGGGGCACTGCCAAAGAACTGAGCAATCACAGCACAACCAGGGCCCTCCTCGCACAGGGCAACACAAAATAAGCAGTGCTGAACAGGATTAGGGCACATGTGAGAAGGGAGCAGGGAGACCCCGTGCCCAGGCCATGCCTCTACCCCAGGGTCCCCTCTCCCATGACCTCATGGCAGGGGGGAGGAACCCCAACACTTCCGTAGGTGTAGTCTCTCTCCTCCTCCTTGCAGCTGGCTCATGGGCCCACATTCAGGGCCCCCACCTCGGGAGAAAATTCTCCCAATGTGCTCTGATGTTGAAAGAGTCAAGAAGAGAAGAAGGGAAAAAAACCCCCAAAGTCCCAGGAAAACAAAGTTCAACTCTCCATCTCCCCCCAGAGAAAAGGAGCTGAAAACTGGCTAAAAAGAAACAAAGTTGCTTCCCTCTGCTCTTGCTGCAAGCAGGATGCAGAGGAGTGTGTATGTGTGTCCTTGAACAAACGCTCTGAGAAGTTTGTCCGGTTTTTTTTCCTCTCCCCCCTCTCAGGCTCAGTTGAAAGGCACAGAAATGCACAAAGTTCACTTCTGGGCATAGAGCAGCAATAGGGGATACACACGATAAAGTCACCCCAAGACACAGGGACAGAGAATTCAGTGGAAAGACTCCGAGAATTCTGCTCCCAGAGATCATTCATTCCTGCTCACACTGACCCTTGTAGAAAGGGGACATCGTTCCAGGCAGCCTGTACTGAGCATGTGGCTCCTGAGTGGGGTTTGTTGTTTAGGAAACCTGCTCCGGCTTTTCCATTCTTTCCTTCCAAACAGGAAAACTTCTCCTGGGGCTGTGTGCAGGCAGAGCCCTGAGGAGAGCAGGTGGCACATGGTGCGCTGGGCTGGGACAGCCAGCTGTAGAGCTCAAGGGAAGAAGCCCAAAGTGTCACAATGGCTCCTTGCCTTCACATGCAACACCTGGGTCACAATGGTCTCCTTGATTCCATGAGGCCCCACTGTGTCACAATGGCTCCTTGGTTCCATCAGGTTCCGCAGTGTCACCATGGTCTCCTTTGATCCGCACTGTCATCATGGACAATTGGTTCCATGAGGCCCCGCAGTGTCACAATGGTCCCTTGCTTCCATAGGTTTGATGTTGTAACAATGGACTCCTTGCTTCTATGAGCTAGCCTGCTTTTTGCAGAGGTGTCTTTGGTTCCAACAAGGCCCCGCTGTGTCTCAGTGCACCCTGGCTTCCATGTGGATGTGGAGTATCACAAAGGCTCCTTGGTTCCACCAGGTCCTGCTGTGTCACAATGGGTCCTGTGGTCCCTGAGGCCCTCCAAAGTCATCGTGAAGGCTTGCTTCCATGAGGTTCCATTATGTGCCAGTGGTCATCTTGGTTCCAGGAGTTTCCTTAGTGTCACAATGCTCTCCATGCTTCCTTTAGGCCCTGCTTTGCCACAATGGTCCCCTTGTTTCCATGAGGCCCTGCTGTGTCACAATGGACGTACGGTTCCATGATGTTGCGTGGTGTCACCGTGCTCTTCTTGAATCCGCAGTGTAACCATGGACCATTGGTTCCATGCGGCCTGGCAGTGTCACAATGGGCTCCTTGATTCCATGATTCCCCACGGTGTCACAATGGAGCCTTGTTTCTAGGAGGTTCTGTACTGTGACAATTGTCTCCTTGATGCCATCAGCCCCTGCAGTGTCACAATGGCTCCTTGGTTCCATGAGGAACACAATAGCTTGGCATAAGCATTGAGCAACAGCTGCTGAACACACCTGGCAACATCTGCTTGCATCAAAAGAGGGCTTCAAGCTGACAATGGCACCAGCAGCTTCCATCTGCAACAGACACCCAGGAAAGGACAGGCTGTGCCAGTTTGGACAAATTTGGAGGAAAATATCCTCTGATAGAAGGCAGGTTACACCCAGCCATCCCCCACCAGGTTTGGGAAAAAAGAATTTTCCTGGGAAGAAAGTGAAAGAGAGAAAACCTCTTTTTTTAACAAACACACAGGAAAAGGATAACAATGCTAAATATTAAAACCTCTCGCTGTGCAGAGAAAGCTGGGATAATTTGAGAGTCCTTCCGTGTTTCGGTGGGGTCTCCTGAAACATCCATAGACAGCGAGGCCCGTGCAAAGAAACAGGGAGCGATTCTTGAGAGAAGTTTCAGAGCTCTTTCTTCTCCAGCCACATGGGCGGGGCACTGCCAAAGAACTGAGCAATCACGGCACAAGCAGGGCCCTCCTCGCACAAGGCAACACAAAATAAGCAGTGCTGAACAGGATTAGGGCACATGTGAGCAGGGAGCAGGGAGACCCCCCGTGCCCAGGCCATGCCTCTACCCCAGGGTCCCCTCTCCCATGACCTCATGGCAGGGGGGAGGAACCCCAACACTTCCGTAGGTGTAGTCTCTCTCCTCCTCCTTGCAGCTGCCTCATGGGCCCACATTCAGGGCTCCCACCTGGGTAGAAAATTCTCCCAATGTGCTCTGATGTTGAAAGAGTCAAGAAGAGAAGAAGGGAAAAAAACCCCCGAAGTCCCAGGAAAACAAAGTTCAACTCTCCATCTCCCCCCAGAGAAAAGGAGCTGAAAACTGGCTAAAAAGAAACAAGGTTGTTTCCACCGCTCTTGCTGCAAGCAGGATGCAGAGGAGTGTGTATGTGTGTCCTTGAACAAACGCTCTGAGAAGTTTGTCCGTTTTTTTTTTTTTCCTCTCTCCCCTCTCAGGCTCAGTTGAAAGGCACAGAAATGCACAAAGTTCACTTCTGGGCATAGAGCAGCAATAGGGGATACACATGATAAAGTCACCCCAAGACACAGGGACAGAGAATTCAGTGGAAAGACTCCGAGAATTCTGCTCCCAGAGATCATTCCTGCTCACACTGACCCTTGTAGAAAGGGGACATCGTTCCAGGCAGCCTGTACTGAGCATGTGGCTCCTGAGTGGGGTTTGTTGTTTAGGAAACCTGCTCCGGCTTTTCCATTCTTTCCTTCCAAACAGGAAAACTTCTCCTGGGGCTGTGTGCAGGCAGAGCCCTGAGGAGAGCAGGTGGCACATGGTGCGCTGGGCTGGGACAGCCAGCTGCAGAGCTCAAGGGAAGAAGCCCAAAGTGTCACAATGGCTCCTTGCCTTCACATGCAACACCTGGGTCACAATGGTCTCCTTGATTCCATGAGGCCCCACTGTGTCACAATGGCTCCTTGGTTCCATCAGGTTCCGCAGTGTCACCATGGTCTCCTTTGATCCGCACTGTCATCATGGACAATTGGTTCCATGAGGCCCCGCAGTGTCACAATGGTCCCTTGCTTCCATAGCTTTTACGTTGTAACAATGGACTCCTTGCTTCTATGAGCTAGCCTGCTTTTTGCAGAGGTGTCTTTGGTTCCAACAAGGCCCCGCTGTGTCTCAGTGCACCCTGGCTTCCATGTGGATCTGGAGTATCACAAAGGCTCCTTGGTTCCACCAGGTCCTGCTGTGTCACAATGGGTCCTGTGGTCCCTGAGGCCCTCCAAAGTCATTGTGGAGGCTTGCTTCCATGAGGTTCCATTATGTGCCAGTGGTCATCTTGGTTCCAGGAGTTTCCTTAGTGTCACAATGCTCTCCATGCTTCCTTTAGGCCCTGCTTTGCCACAATGGTCCCCTTGTTTCCATGAGGCCCCGCTGTGTCACAATGGACCTATGGTTCCATGATGTTGCGTGGTGTCACCGTGCTCTTCTTGAATCCGCAGTGTAACCATGGACCATTGGTTCCATGCAGCCGTGTCACAATGGGCTCCTTGATTCCATGATTCCCCACGGTGTCACAATGGAGCCTTGTTTCTAGGAGGTTCTGTACTGTCACAATTGCCTCCTTGATGCCATCAGCCCCTGCAGTGTCACAATGGCTCCTTGGTTCCATGAGGAACACAATAGCTTGGCATAAGCATTGAGCAACAGCTGCTGAACACACCTGGCAACATCTGCTTGCATCAAAAGAGGGCTTCAAGCTGACAATGGCACCAGCAGCTTCCATCTGCAACAGAGACCCAGGAAAGGACAGGCTGTGCCGGTTTGGACAAATGTGGAGGAAAATATCCTCTGATAGAAGGCAGGTTACACCCAGCCCTCCCCCACCAGGTTTTTGGAAAAAAGAACTTTCCTGGGAAGAAAGTGAAAGAGATAAAAACTATTTTTTTAACAAACACACAGGAAAAGGATAACAATGCTAAATATTAAAAGCTCTCGCTGTGCAGAGAAAGCTGGGATAATTTGAGAGTCCTTCCGTGTTTCGGTGGGGTCTCCTGAAACATCCATAGACAGCGAGGCCCGTGCAAAGAAACAGGGAGCGATTCTTGAGAGAAGTTTCAGAGCTCTTTCTTCTCCAGCCACATGGGCGGGGCACTGCCAAAGAACTGAGCAATCACAGCACAACCAGGGCCCTCCTCGCACAGGGCAACACAAAATAAGCAGTGCTGAACAGGATTAGGGCACATGTGAGAAGGGAGCAGGGAGACCCCGTGCCCAGGCCATGCCTCTACCCCAGGGTCCCCTCTCCCATGACCTCATGGCAGGGGGGAGGAACCCCAACACTTCCGTAGGTGCAGTCTCTCTCCTCCTCCTTGCAGCTGGCTCATGGGCCCACATTCAGGGCCCCCACCTCGGGAGAAAATTCTCCCAATGTGCTCTGATGTTGAAAGAGTCAAGAAGAGAAGAAGGGAAAAAAACCCCCAAAGTCCCAGGAAAACAAAGTTCAACTCTCCATCTCCCCCCAGAGAAAAGGAGCTGAAAACTGGCTAAAAAGAAACAAAGTTGCTTCCCTCTGCTCTTGCTGCAAGCAGGATGCAGAGGAGTGTGTATGTGTGTCCTTGAACAAACGCTCTGAGAAGTTTGTCCGGTTTTTTTTCCTCTCCCCCCTCTCAGGCTCAGTTGAAAGGCACAGAAATGCACAAAGTTCACTTCTGGGCATAGAGCAGCAATAGGGGATACACACGATAAAGTCACCCCAAGACACAGGGACAGAGAATTCAGTGGAAAGACTCCGAGAATTCTGCTCCCAGAGATCATTCATTCCTGCTCACACTGACCCTTGTAGAAAGGGGACATCGTTCCAGGCAGCCTGTACTGAGCATGTGGCTCCTGAGTGGGGTTTGTTGTTTAGGAAACCTGCTCCGGCTTTTCCATTCTTTCCTTCCAAACAGGAAAACTTCTCCTGGGGCTGTGTGCAGGCAGAGCCCTGAGGAGAGCAGGTGGCACATGGTGCGCTGGGCTGGGACAGCCAGCTGCAGAGCTCAAGGGAAGAAGCCCAAAGTGTCACAATGGCTCCTTGCCTTCACATGCAACACCTGGGTCACAATGGTCTCCTTGATTCCATGAGGCCCCACTGTGTCACAATGGCTCCTTGGTTCCATCAGGTTCCGCAGTGTCACCATGGTCTCCTTTGATCCGCACTGTCATCATGGACAATTGGTTCCATGAGGCCCCGCAGTGTCACAATGGTCCCTTGCTTCCATAGGTTTGATGTTGTAACAATGGACTCCTTGCTTCTATGAGCTAGCCTGCTTTTTGCAGAGGTGTCTTTGGTTCCAACAAGGCCCCGCTGTGTCTCAGTGCACCCTGGCTTCCATGTGGATGTGGAGTATCACAAAGGCTCCTTGGTTCCACCAGGTCCTGCTGTGTCACAATGGGTCCTGTGGTCCCTGAGGCCCTCCAAAGTCATCGTGAAGGCTTGCTTCCATGAGGTTCCATTATGTGCCAGTGGTCATCTTGGTTCCAGGAGTTTCCTTAGTGTCACAATGCTCTCCATGCTTCCTTTAGGCCCTGCTTTGCCACAATGGTCCCCTTGTTTCCATGAGGCCCTGCTGTGTCACAATGGACGTACGGTTCCATGATGTTGCGTGGTGTCACCGTGCTCTTCTTGAATCCGCAGTGTAACCATGGACCATTGGTTCCATGCGGCCTGGCAGTGTCACAATGGGCTCCTTGATTCCATGATTCCCCACGGTGTCACAATGGAGCCTTGTTTCTAGGAGGTTCTGTACTGTGACAATTGTCTCCTTGATGCCATCAGCCCCTGCAGTGTCACAATGGCTCCTTGGTTCCATGAGGAACACAATAGCTTGGCATAAGCATTGAGCAACAGCTGCTGAACACACCTGGCAACATCTGCTTGCATCAAAAGAGGGCTTCAAGCTGACAATGGCACCAGCAGCTTCCATCTGCAACAGACACCCAGGAAAGGACAGGCTGTGCCAGTTTGGACAAATTTGGAGGAAAATATCCTCTGATAGAAGGCAGGTTACACCCAGCCATCCCCCACCAGGTTTGGGAAAAAAGAATTTTCCTGGGAAGAAAGTGAAAGAGAGAAAACCTCTTTTTTTAACAAACACACAGGAAAAGGATAACAATGCTAAATATTAAAACCTCTCGCTGTGCAGAGAAAGCTGGGATAATTTGAGAGTCCTTCCGTGTTTCGGTGGGGTCTCCTGAAACATCCATAGACAGCGAGGCCCGTGCAAAGAAACAGGGAGCGATTCTTGAGAGAAGTTTCAGAGCTCTTTCTTCTCCAGCCACATGGGCGGGGCACTGCCAAAGAACTGAGCAATCACGGCACAAGCAGGGCCCTCCTCGCACAAGGCAACACAAAATAAGCAGTGCTGAACAGGATTAGGGCACATGTGAGCAGGGAGCAGGGAGACCCCCCGTGCCCAGGCCATGCCTCTACCCCAGGGTCCCCTCTTCCCATGACCTCATGGCAGGGGGGAGGAACCCCAACACTTCCGTAGGTGTAGTCTCTCTCCTCCTCCTTGCAGCTGCCTCATGGGCCCACATTCAGGGCTCCCACCTGGGTAGAAAATTCTCCCAATGTGCTCTGATGTTGAAAGAGTCAAGAAGAGAAGAAGGGAAAAAAACCCCCGAAGTCCCAGGAAAACAAAGTTCAACTCTCCATCTCCCTCCAGAGAAAAGGAGCTGAAAACTGGCTAAAAAGAAACAAGGTTGTTTCCACCGCTCTTGCTGCAAGCAGGATGCAGAGGAGTGTGTATGTGTGTCCTTGAACAAACGCTCTGAGAAGTTTGTCCGTTTTTTTTTTTTCCTCTCTCCCCTCTCAGGCTCAGTTGAAAGGCACAGAAATGCACAAAGTTCACTTCTGGGCATAGAGCAGCAATAGGGGATACACATGATAAAGTCACCCCAAGACACAGGGACAGAGAATTCAGTGGAAAGACTCCGAGAATTCTGCTCCCAGAGATCATTCATTCCTGCTCACACTGACCCTTGTAGAAAGGGGACATCGTTCCAGGCAGCCTGTACTGAGCATGTGGCTCCTGAGTGGGGTTTGTTGTTTAGGAAACCTGCTCCGGCTTTTCCATTCTTTCCTTCCAAACAGGAAAACTTCTCCTGGGGCTGTGTGCAGGCAGAGCCCTGAGGAGAGCAGGTGGCACATGGTGCGCTGGGCTGGGACAGCCAGCTGCAGAGCTCAAGGGAAGAAGCCCAAAGTGTCACAATGGCTCCTTGCCTTCACATGCAACACCTGGGTCACAATGGTCTCCTTGATTCCATGAGGCCCCACTGTGTCACAATGGCTCCTTGGTTCCATCAGGTTCCGCAGTGTCACCATGGTCTCCTTTGATCCGCACTGTCATCATGGACAATTGGTTCCATGAGGCCCCGCAGTGTCACAATGGTCCCTTGCTTCCATAGCTTTTACGTTGTAACAATGGACTCCTTGCTTCTATGAGCTAGCCTGCTTTTTGCAGAGGTGTCTTTGGTTCCAACAAGGCCCCGCTGTGTCTCAGTGCACCCTGGCTTCCATGCGGATCTGGAGTATCACAAAGGCTCCTTGGTTCCACCAGGTCCTGCTGTGTCACAATGGGTCCTGTGGTCCCTGAGGCCCTCCAAAACCATCGTGGAGGCTTGCTTCCATGAGGTTCCATTATGTGCCAGTGGTCATCTTGGTTCCAGGAGTTTCCTTAGTGTCACAATGCTCTCCATGCTTCCATTAGGCCCTGCTTTGCCACAATGGTCCCCTTGTTTCCATGAGGCCCCGCTGTGTCACAATGGACCTATGGTTCCATGATGTTGCGTGGTGTCACCGTGCTCTTCTTGAATCCGCAGTGTAACCATGGACCATTGGTTCCATGCGGCCTGGCTGTGTCACAATGGGCTCCTTGATTCCATGATTCCCCACGGTGTCACAATGGAGCCTTGTTTCTAGGAGGTTCTGTACTGTCACAATTGTCTCCTTGATGCCATCAGCCCCTGCAGTGTCACAATGGCTCCTTGGTTCCATGAGGAACACAATAGCTTGGCATAAGCATTGAGCAACAGCTGCTGAACACACCTGGCAACATCTGCTTGCATCAAAAGAGGGCTTCAAGCTGACAATGGCACCAGCAGCTTCCATCTGCAACAGAGACCCAGGAAAGGACAGGCTGTGCCGGTTTGGACAAATGTGGAGGAAAATATCCTCTGATAGAAGGCAGGTTACACCCAGCCCTCCCCCACCAGGTTTTTGGAAAAAAGAACTTTCCTGGGAAGAAAGTGAAAGAGATAAAAACTATTTTTTTAACAAACACACAGGAAAAGGATAGCAATGCTAAATATTAAAAGCTCTCGCTGTGCAGAGAAAGCTGGGATAATTTTAGAGTCCTTCTGTGTTTCGGTGGGGTCTCCTGAAACATCCATAGATAGCGAGGCCCGTGCAAAGAAATAGGGAGCGATTCTTGAGAGAAGTTTCAGAGCTCTTTCTTCTCCAGCCACATGGGCGGGGCACTGCCAAAGAACTGAGCAATCACAGCACAACCAGGGCCCTCCTCGCACAGGGCAACACAAAATAAGCAGTGCTGAACAGGATTAGGGCACATGTCAGCAGGGAGCAGGGAGACCCCCGTGCCCAGGCCATGCCTCTACCCCAGGGTCCCCTCTCCCATGACCTCATGGCAGGGGGGAGGAACCCCAACACTTCCGTAGGTGTAGTCTCTCTCCTCCTCCTTGCAGCTGGCTCATGGGCCCACATTCAGGGCCCCCACCTCGGGAGAAAATTCTCCCAATGTGCTCTGATGTTGAAAGAGTCAAGAAGAGAAGAAGGGAAAAAAACCCCCAAAGTCCCAGGAAAACAAAGTTCAACTCTCCATCTCCCTCCAGAGAAAAGGAGCTGAAAACTGGCAAAAAAGAAACAAAGTTGCTTCCTCTGCTCTTGCTGCAAGCAGGATGCAGAGGAGTGTGTATGTGTGTCCTCGAAAAAACGCTCTGAGAAGTTTGTCCGGTTTTTTTCCTCTCCCCCCTCTCAGGCTCAGTTGAAAGGCACAGAAATGCACAAAGTTCACTTCTGGGCATAGAGCAGCAATAGGGGATACACATGATAAAGTCACCCCAAGACACAGGGACAGAGAATTCAGTGGAAAGACTCCGAGAATTCTGCTCCCAGAGATCATTCATTCCTGCTCACACTGACCCTTGTAGAAAGGGGACCTCGTTCCAGGCAGCCTGTACTGAGCATGTGGCTCCTGAGTGGGGTTTGTTGTTTAGGAAACCTGCTCCGGCTTTTCCATTCTTTCCTTCCAAACAGGAAAACTTCTCCTGGGGCTGTGTGCAGGCAGAGCCCTGAGGAGAGCAGGTGGCACATGGTGCGCTGGGCTGGGACAGCCAGCTGCAGAGCTCAAGGGAAGAAGCCCAAAGTGTCACAATGGCTCCTTGCCTTCACATGCAACACCTGGGTCACAATGGTCTCCTTGATTCCATGAGGCCCCACTGTGTCAAAATGGCTCCTTGGTTCCATCAGGTTCCGCAGTGTCACCATGGTCTCCTTTGATCCGCACTGTCATCATGGACAATTGGTTCCATGAGGCCCCGCAGTGTCACAATGGTCCCTTGCTTCCATAGCTTTTACGTTGTAACAATGGACTCCTTGCTTCTATGAGCTAGCCTGCTTTTTGCAGAGGTGTCTTTGGTTCCAACAAGGCCCCGCTGTGTCTCAGTGCACCCTGGTTTCCATGTGGATGTGGAGTATCACAAAGGCTCCTTGGTTCCACCAGGTCCTGCTGTGTCACAATGGGTCCTGTGGTCCCTGAGGCCCTCCAAAGTCATCGTGGAGGCTTGCTTCCATGAGGTTCCATTATGTGCCAGTGGTCATCTTGGTTCCAGGAGTTTCCTTAGTGTCACAATGCTCTCCATGCTTCCATTAGGCCCTGCTTTGCCACAATGGTCCCCTTGTTTCCATGAGGCCCCGCTGTGTCACAATGGACCTATGGTTCCATGATGTTGCGTGGTGTCACCGTGCTCTTCTTGAATCCGCAGTTTAACCATGGACCATTGGTTCCATGCGGCCTGGCCGTGTCACAATGGGCTCCTTGATTCCATGATTCCCCACGGTGTCACAATGGAGCCTTGTTTCTAGGAGGTTCTGTACTGTCACAATTGCCTCCTTGATGCCATCAGCCCCTGCAGTGTCACAATGGCTCCTTGGTTCCATGAGGAACACAATAGCTTGGCATAAGCATTGAGCAACAGCTGCTGAACACACCTGGCAACATCTGCTTGCATCAAAAGAGGGCTTCAAGCTGACAATGGCACCAGCAGCTTCCATCTGCAACAGAGACCCAGGAAAGGACAGGCTGCGCCGGTTTGAACAAATGTGGAGGAAAATATCCTCTGATAGAAGGCAGGTTACACCCAGCCATCCCCCACCAGGTTTGGGAAAAAAGAATTTTCCTGGGAAGAAAGTGAAAGAGAGAAAACCTCTTTTTTTAACAAACACACAGGAAAAGGATAACAATGCTAAATATTAAAACCTCTCGCTGTGCAGAGAAAGCTGGGATAATTTGAGAGTCCTTCCGTGTTTCGGTGGGGTCTCCTGAAACATCCATAGACAGCGAGGCCCGTGCAAAGAAACAGGGAGCGATTCTTGAGAGAAGTTTCAGAGCTCTTTCTTCTCCAGCCACATGGGCGGGGCACTGCCAAAGAACTGAGCAATCACGGCACAAGCAGGGCCCTCCTCGCACAAGGCAACACAAAATAAGCAGTGCTGAACAGGATTAGGGCACATGTGAGCAGGGAGCAGGGAGACCCCCCGTGCCCAGGCCATGCCTCTACCCCAGGGTCCCCTCTTCCCATGACCTCATGGCAGGGGGGAGGAACCCCAACACTTCCGTAGGTGTAGTCTCTCTCCTCCTCCTTGCAGCTGCCTCATGGGCCCACATTCAGGGCTCCCACCTGGGTAGAAAATTCTCCCAATGTGCTCTGATGTTGAAAGAGTCAAGAAGAGAAGAAGGGAAAAAAACCCCCGAAGTCCCAGGAAAACAAAGTTCAACTCTCCATCTCCCTCCAGAGAAAAGGAGCTGAAAACTGGCTAAAAAGAAACAAGGTTGTTTCCACCGCTCTTGCTGCAAGCAGGATGCAGAGGAGTGTGTATGTGTGTCCTTGAACAAACGCTCTGAGAAGTTTGTCCGTTTTTTTTTTTTTCCTCTCTCCCCTCTCAGGCTCAGTTGAAAGGCACAGAAATGCACAAAGTTCACTTCTGGGCATAGAGCAGCAATAGGGGATACACATGATAAAGTCACCCCAAGACACAGGGACAGAGAATTCAGTGGAAAGACTCCGAGAATTCTGCTCCCAGAGATCATTCCTGCTCACACTGACCCTTGTAGAAAGGGGACATCGTTCCAGGCAGCCTGTACTGAGCATGTGGCTCCTGAGTGGGGTTTGTTGTTTAGGAAACCTGCTCCGGCTTTTCCATTCTTTCCTTCCAAACAGGAAAACTTCTCCTGGGGCTGTGTGCAGGCAGAGCCCTGAGGAGAGCAGGTGGCACATGGTGCGCTGGGCTGGGACAGCCAGCTGCAGAGCTCAAGGGAAGAAGCCCAAAGTGTCACAATGGCTCCTTGCCTTCACATGCAACACCTGGGTCACAATGGTCTCCTTGATTCCATGAGGCCCCACTGTGTCACAATGGCTCCTTGGTTCCATCAGGTTCCGCAGTGTCACCATGGTCTCCTTTGATCCGCACTGTCATCATGGACAATTGGTTCCATGAGGCCCCGCAGTGTCACAATGGTCCCTTGCTTCCATAGCTTTTACGTTGTAACAATGGACTCCTTGCTTCTATGAGCTAGCCTGCTTTTTGCAGAGGTGTCTTTGGTTCCAACAAGGCCCCGCTGTGTCTCAGTGCACCCTGGCTTCCATGCGGATCTGGAGTATCACAAAGGCTCCTTGGTTCCACCAGGTCCTGCTGTGTCACAATGGGTCCTGTGGTCCCTGAGGCCCTCCAAAACCATCGTGGAGGCTTGCTTCCATGAGGTTCCATTATGTGCCAGTGGTCATCTTGGTTCCAGGAGTTTCCTTAGTGTCACAATGCTCTCCATGCTTCCATTAGGCCCTGCTTTGCCACAATGGTCCCCTTGTTTCCATGAGGCCCCGCTGTGTCACAATGGACCTATGGTTCCATGATGTTGCGTGGTGTCACCGTGCTCTTCTTGAATCCGCAGTGTAACCATGGACCATTGGTTCCATGCGGCCTGGCTGTGTCACAATGGGCTCCTTGATTCCATGATTCCCCACGGTGTCACAATGGAGCCTTGTTTCTAGGAGGTTCTGTACTGTCACAATTGTCTCCTTGATGCCATCAGCCCCTGCAGTGTCACAATGGCTCCTTGGTTCCATGAGGAACACAATAGCTTGGCATAAGCATTGAGCAACAGCTGCTGAACACACCTGGCAACATCTGCTTGCATCAAAAGAGGGCTTCAAGCTGACAATGGCACCAGCAGCTTCCATCTGCAACAGAGACCCAGGAAAGGACAGGCTGTGCCGGTTTGGACAAATGTGGAGGAAAATATCCTCTGATAGAAGGCAGGTTACACCCAGCCCTCCCCCACCAGGTTTTTGGAAAAAAGAACTTTCCTGGGAAGAAAGTGAAAGAGATAAAAACTATTTTTTTAACAAACACACAGGAAAAGGATAGCAATGCTAAATATTAAAAGCTCTCGCTGTGCAGAGAAAGCTGGGATAATTTTAGAGTCCTTCTGTGTTTCGGTGGGGTCTCCTGAAACATCCATAGATAGCGAGGCCCGTGCAAAGAAATAGGGAGCGATTCTTGAGAGAAGTTTCAGAGCTCTTTCTTCTCCAGCCACATGGGCGGGGCACTGCCAAAGAACTGAGCAATCACAGCACAACCAGGGCCCTCCTCGCACAGGGCAACACAAAATAAGCAGTGCTGAACAGGATTAGGGCACATGTCAGCAGGGAGCAGGGAGACCCCCGTGCCCAGGCCATGCCTCTACCCCAGGGTCCCCTCTCCCATGACCTCATGGCAGGGGGGAGGAACCCCAACACTTCCGTAGGTGTAGTCTCTCTCCTCCTCCTTGCAGCTGGCTCATGGGCCCACATTCAGGGCCCCCACCTCGGGAGAAAATTCTCCCAATGTGCTCTGATGTTGAAAGAGTCAAGAAGAGAAGAAGGGAAAAAAACCCCCAAAGTCCCAGGAAAACAAAGTTCAACTCTCCATCTCCCTCCAGAGAAAAGGAGCTGAAAACTGGCAAAAAAGAAACAAAGTTGCTTCCTCTGCTCTTGCTGCAAGCAGGATGCAGAGGAGTGTGTATGTGTGTCCTCGAAAAAACGCTCTGAGAAGTTTGTCCGGTTTTTTTCCTCTCCCCCCTCTCAGGCTCAGTTGAAAGGCACAGAAATGCACAAAGTTCACTTCTGGGCATAGAGCAGCAATAGGGGATACACATGATAAAGTCACCCCAAGACACAGGGACAGAGAATTCAGTGGAAAGACTCCGAGAATTCTGCTCCCAGAGATCATTCATTCCTGCTCACACTGACCCTTGTAGAAAGGGGACCTCGTTCCAGGCAGCCTGTACTGAGCATGTGGCTCCTGAGTGGGGTTTGTTGTTTAGGAAACCTGCTCCGGCTTTTCCATTCTTTCCTTCCAAACAGGAAAACTTCTCCTGGGGCTGTGTGCAGGCAGAGCCCTGAGGAGAGCAGGTGGCACATGGTGCGCTGGGCTGGGACAGCCAGCTGCAGAGCTCAAGGGAAGAAGCCCAAAGTGTCACAATGGCTCCTTGCCTTCACATGCAACACCTGGGTCACAATGGTCTCCTTGATTCCATGAGGCCCCACTGTGTCAAAATGGCTCCTTGGTTCCATCAGGTTCCGCAGTGTCACCATGGTCTCCTTTGATCCGCACTGTCATCATGGACAATTGGTTCCATGAGGCCCCGCAGTGTCACAATGGTCCCTTGCTTCCATAGCTTTTACGTTGTAACAATGGACTCCTTGCTTCTATGAGCTAGCCTGCTTTTTGCAGAGGTGTCTTTGGTTCCAACAAGGCCCCGCTGTGTCTCAGTGCACCCTGGTTTCCATGTGGATGTGGAGTATCACAAAGGCTCCTTGGTTCCACCAGGTCCTGCTGTGTCACAATGGGTCCTGTGGTCCCTGAGGCCCTCCAAAGTCATCGTGGAGGCTTGCTTCCATGAGGTTCCATTATGTGCCAGTGGTCATCTTGGTTCCAGGAGTTTCCTTAGTGTCACAATGCTCTCCATGCTTCCATTAGGCCCTGCTTTGCCACAATGGTCCCCTTGTTTCCATGAGGCCCCGCTGTGTCACAATGGACCTATGGTTCCATGATGTTGCGTGGTGTCACCGTGCTCTTCTTGAATCCGCAGTTTAACCATGGACCATTGGTTCCATGCGGCCTGGCCGTGTCACAATGGGCTCCTTGATTCCATGATTCCCCACGGTGTCACAATGGAGCCTTGTTTCTAGGAGGTTCTGTACTGTCACAATTGCCTCCTTGATGCCATCAGCCCCTGCAGTGTCACAATGGCTCCTTGGTTCCATGAGGAACACAATAGCTTGGCATAAGCATTGAGCAACAGCTGCTGAACACACCTGGCAACATCTGCTTGCATCAAAAGAGGGCTTCAAGCTGACAATGGCACCAGCAGCTTCCATCTGCAACAGAGACCCAGGAAAGGACAGGCTGCGCCGGTTTGAACAAATGTGGAGGAAAATATCCTCTGATAGAAGGCAGGTTACACCCAGCCATCCCCCACCAGGTTTGGGAAAAAAGAATTTTCCTGGGAAGAAAGTGAAAGAGAGAAAACCTCTTTTTTTAACAAACACACAGGAAAAGGATAACAATGCTAAATATTAAAACCTCTCGCTGTGCAGAGAAAGCTGGGATAATTTGAGAGTCCTTCCGTGTTTCGGTGGGGTCTCCTGAAACATCCATAGACAGCGAGGCCCGTGCAAAGAAACAGGGAGCGATTCTTGAGAGAAGTTTCAGAGCTCTTTCTTCTCCAGCCACATGGGCGGGGCACTGCCAAAGAACTGAGCAATCACGGCACAAGCAGGGCCCTCCTCGCACAAGGCAACACAAAATAAGCAGTGCTGAACAGGATTAGGGCACATGTGAGCAGGGAGCAGGGAGACCCCCCGTGCCCAGGCCATGCCTCTACCCCAGGGTCCCCTCTTCCCATGACCTCATGGCAGGGGGGAGGAACCCCAACACTTCCGTAGGTGTAGTCTCTCTCCTCCTCCTTGCAGCTGCCTCATGGGCCCACATTCAGGGCTCCCACCTGGGTAGAAAATTCTCCCAATGTGCTCTGATGTTGAAAGAGTCAAGAAGAGAAGAAGGGAAAAAAACCCCCGAAGTCCCAGGAAAACAAAGTTCAACTCTCCATCTCCCTCCAGAGAAAAGGAGCTGAAAACTGGCTAAAAAGAAACAAGGTTGTTTCCACCGCTCTTGCTGCAAGCAGGATGCAGAGGAGTGTGTATGTGTGTCCTTGAACAAACGCTCTGAGAAGTTTGTCCGTTTTTTTTTTTTTCCTCTCTCCCCTCTCAGGCTCAGTTGAAAGGCACAGAAATGCACAAAGTTCACTTCTGGGCATAGAGCAGCAATAGGGGATACACATGATAAAGTCACCCCAAGACACAGGGACAGAGAATTCAGTGGAAAGACTCCGAGAATTCTGCTCCCAGAGATCATTCCTGCTCACACTGACCCTTGTAGAAAGGGGACATCGTTCCAGGCAGCCTGTACTGAGCATGTGGCTCCTGAGTGGGGTTTGTTGTTTAGGAAACCTGCTCCGGCTTTTCCATTCTTTCCTTCCAAACAGGAAAACTTCTCCTGGGGCTGTGTGCAGGCAGAGCCCTGAGGAGAGCAGGTGGCACATGGTGCGCTGGGCTGGGACAGCCAGCTGCAGAGCTCAAGGGAAGAAGCCCAAAGTGTCACAATGGCTCCTTGCCTTCACATGCAACACCTGGGTCACAATGGTCTCCTTGATTCCATGAGGCCCCACTGTGTCACAATGGCTCCTTGGTTCCATCAGGTTCCGCAGTGTCACCATGGTCTCCTTTGATCCGCACTGTCATCATGGACAATTGGTTCCATGAGGCCCCGCAGTGTCACAATGGTCCCTTGCTTCCATAGCTTTTACGTTGTAACAATGGACTCCTTGCTTCTATGAGCTAGCCTGCTTTTTGCAGAGGTGTCTTTGGTTCCAACAAGGCCCCGCTGTGTCTCAGTGCACCCTGGCTTCCATGCGGATCTGGAGTATCACAAAGGCTCCTTGGTTCCACCAGGTCCTGCTGTGTCACAATGGGTCCTGTGGTCCCTGAGGCCCTCCAAAACCATCGTGGAGGCTTGCTTCCATGAGGTTCCATTATGTGCCAGTGGTCATCTTGGTTCCAGGAGTTTCCTTAGTGTCACAATGCTCTCCATGCTTCCATTAGGCCCTGCTTTGCCACAATGGTCCCCTTGTTTCCATGAGGCCCCGCTGTGTCACAATGGACCTATGGTTCCATGATGTTGCGTGGTGTCACCGTGCTCTTCTTGAATCCGCAGTGTAACCATGGACCATTGGTTCCATGCGGCCTGGCTGTGTCACAATGGGCTCCTTGATTCCATGATTCCCCACGGTGTCACAATGGAGCCTTGTTTCTAGGAGGTTCTGTACTGTCACAATTGTCTCCTTGATGCCATCAGCCCCTGCAGTGTCACAATGGCTCCTTGGTTCCATGAGGAACACAATAGCTTGGCATAAGCATTGAGCAACAGCTGCTGAACACACCTGGCAACATCTGCTTGCATCAAAAGAGGGCTTCAAGCTGACAATGGCACCAGCAGCTTCCATCTGCAACAGAGACCCAGGAAAGGACAGGCTGTGCCGGTTTGGACAAATGTGGAGGAAAATATCCTCTGATAGAAGGCAGGTTACACCCAGCCCTCCCCCACCAGGTTTTTGGAAAAAAGAACTTTCCTGGGAAGAAAGTGAAAGAGATAAAAACTATTTTTTTAACAAACACACAGGAAAAGGATAGCAATGCTAAATATTAAAAGCTCTCGCTGTGCAGAGAAAGCTGGGATAATTTTAGAGTCCTTCTGTGTTTCGGTGGGGTCTCCTGAAACATCCATAGATAGCGAGGCCCGTGCAAAGAAATAGGGAGCGATTCTTGAGAGAAGTTTCAGAGCTCTTTCTTCTCCAGCCACATGGGCGGGGCACTGCCAAAGAACTGAGCAATCACAGCACAACCAGGGCCCTCCTCGCACAGGGCAACACAAAATAAGCAGTGCTGAACAGGATTAGGGCACATGTCAGCAGGGAGCAGGGAGACCCCCGTGCCCAGGCCATGCCTCTACCCCAGGGTCCCCTCTCCCATGACCTCATGGCAGGGGGGAGGAACCCCAACACTTCCGTAGGTGTAGTCTCTCTCCTCCTCCTTGCAGCTGGCTCATGGGCCCACATTCAGGGCCCCCACCTCGGGAGAAAATTCTCCCAATGTGCTCTGATGTTGAAAGAGTCAAGAAGAGAAGAAGGGAAAAAAACCCCCAAAGTCCCAGGAAAACAAAGTTCAACTCTCCATCTCCCTCCAGAGAAAAGGAGCTGAAAACTGGCTAAAAAGAAACAAAGTTGCTTCCTCTGCTCTTGCTGCAAGCAGGATGCAGAGGAGTGTGTATGTGTGTCCTCGAAAAAACGCTCTGAGAAGTTTGTCCGGTTTTTTTCCTCTCCCCCCTCTCAGGCTCAGTTGAAAGGCACAGAAATGCACAAAGTTCACTTCTGGGCATAGAGCAGCAATAGGGGATACACATGATAAAGTCACCCCAAGACACAGGGACAGAGAATTCAGTGGAAAGACTCCGAGAATTCTGCTCCCAGAGATCATTCATTCCTGCTCACACTGACCCTTGTAGAAAGGGGACCTCGTTCCAGGCAGCCTGTACTGAGCATGTGGCTCCTGAGTGGGGTTTGTTGTTTAGGAAACCTGCTCCGGCTTTTCCATTCTTTCCTTCCAAACAGGAAAACTTCTCCTGGGGCTGTGTGCAGGCAGAGCCCTGAGGAGAGCAGGTGGCACATGGTGCGCTGGGCTGGGACAGCCAGCTGCAGAGCTCAAGGGAAGAAGCCCAAAGTGTCACAATGGCTCCTTGCCTTCACATGCAACACCTGGGTCACAATGGTCTCCTTGATTCCATGAGGCCCCACTGTGTCAAAATGGCTCCTTGGTTCCATCAGGTTCCGCAGTGTCACCATGGTCTCCTTTGATCCGCACTGTCATCATGGACAATTGGTTCCATGAGGCCCCGCAGTGTCACAATGGTCCCTTGCTTCCATAGCTTTTACGTTGTAACAATGGACTCCTTGCTTCTATGAGCTAGCCTGCTTTTTGCAGAGGTGTCTTTGGTTCCAACAAGGCCCCGCTGTGTCTCAGTGCACCCTGGTTTCCATGTGGATGTGGAGTATCACAAAGGCTCCTTGGTTCCACCAGGTCCTGCTGTGTCACAATGGGTCCTGTGGTCCCTGAGGCCCTCCAAAGTCATCGTGGAGGCTTGCTTCCATGAGGTTCCATTATGTGCCAGTGGTCATCTTGGTTCCAGGAGTTTCCTTAGTGTCACAATGCTCTCCATGCTTCCATTAGGCCCTGCTTTGCCACAATGGTCCCCTTGTTTCCATGAGGCCCCGCTGTGTCACAATGGACCTATGGTTCCATGATGTTGCGTGGTGTCACCGTGCTCTTCTTGAATCCGCAGTTTAACCATGGACCATTGGTTCCATGCGGCCTGGCCGTGTCACAATGGGCTCCTTGATTCCATGATTCCCCACGGTGTCACAATGGAGCCTTGTTTCTAGGAGGTTCTGTACTGTCACAATTGCCTCCTTGATGCCATCAGCCCCTGCAGTGTCACAATGGCTCCTTGGTTCCATGAGGAACACAATAGCTTGGCATAAGCATTGAGCAACAGCTGCTGAACACACCTGGCAACATCTGCTTGCATCAAAAGAGGGCTTCAAGCTGACAATGGCACCAGCAGCTTCCATCTGCAACAGAGACCCAGGAAAGGACAGGCTGCGCCGGTTTGAACAAATGTGGAGGAAAATATCCTCTGATAGAAGGCAGGTTACACCCAGCCATCCCCCACCAGGTTTGGGAAAAAAGAATTTTCCTGGGAAGAAAGTGAAAGAGAGAAAACCTCTTTTTTTAACAAACACACAGGAAAAGGATAACAATGCTAAATATTAAAACCTCTCGCTGTGCAGAGAAAGCTGGGATAATTTGAGAGTCCTTCCGTGTTTCGGTGGGGTCTCCTGAAACATCCATAGACAGCGAGGCCCGTGCAAAGAAACAGGGAGCGATTCTTGAGAGAAGTTTCAGAGCTCTTTCTTCTCCAGCCACATGGGCGGGGCACTGCCAAAGAACTGAGCAATCACGGCACAAGCAGGGCCCTCCTCGCACAAGGCAACACAAAATAAGCAGTGCTGAACAGGATTAGGGCACATGTGAGCAGGGAGCAGGGAGACCCCCCGTGCCCAGGCCATGCCTCTACCCCAGGGTCCCCTCTTCCCATGACCTCATGGCAGGGGGGAGGAACCCCAACACTTCCGTAGGTGTAGTCTCTCTCCTCCTCCTTGCAGCTGCCTCATGGGCCCACATTCAGGGCTCCCACCTGGGTAGAAAATTCTCCCAATGTGCTCTGATGTTGAAAGAGTCAAGAAGAGAAGAAGGGAAAAAAACCCCCGAAGTCCCAGGAAAACAAAGTTCAACTCTCCATCTCCCTCCAGAGAAAAGGAGCTGAAAACTGGCTAAAAAGAAACAAGGTTGTTTCCACCGCTCTTGCTGCAAGCAGGATGCAGAGGAGTGTGTATGTGTGTCCTTGAACAAACGCTCTGAGAAGTTTGTCCGTTTTTTTTTTTTTCCTCTCTCCCCTCTCAGGCTCAGTTGAAAGGCACAGAAATGCACAAAGTTCACTTCTGGGCATAGAGCAGCAATAGGGGATACACATGATAAAGTCACCCCAAGACACAGGGACAGAGAATTCAGTGGAAAGACTCCGAGAATTCTGCTCCCAGAGATCATTCCTGCTCACACTGACCCTTGTAGAAAGGGGACATCGTTCCAGGCAGCCTGTACTGAGCATGTGGCTCCTGAGTGGGGTTTGTTGTTTAGGAAACCTGCTCCGGCTTTTCCATTCTTTCCTTCCAAACAGGAAAACTTCTCCTGGGGCTGTGTGCAGGCAGAGCCCTGAGGAGAGCAGGTGGCACATGGTGCGCTGGGCTGGGACAGCCAGCTGCAGAGCTCAAGGGAAGAAGCCCAAAGTGTCACAATGGCTCCTTGCCTTCACATGCAACACCTGGGTCACAATGGTCTCCTTGATTCCATGAGGCCCCACTGTGTCACAATGGCTCCTTGGTTCCATCAGGTTCCGCAGTGTCACCATGGTCTCCTTTGATCCGCACTGTCATCATGGACAATTGGTTCCATGAGGCCCCGCAGTGTCACAATGGTCCCTTGCTTCCATAGCTTTTACGTTGTAACAATGGACTCCTTGCTTCTATGAGCTAGCCTGCTTTTTGCAGAGGTGTCTTTGGTTCCAACAAGGCCCCGCTGTGTCTCAGTGCACCCTGGCTTCCATGCGGATCTGGAGTATCACAAAGGCTCCTTGGTTCCACCAGGTCCTGCTGTGTCACAATGGGTCCTGTGGTCCCTGAGGCCCTCCAAAACCATCGTGGAGGCTTGCTTCCATGAGGTTCCATTATGTGCCAGTGGTCATCTTGGTTCCAGGAGTTTCCTTAGTGTCACAATGCTCTCCATGCTTCCATTAGGCCCTGCTTTGCCACAATGGTCCCCTTGTTTCCATGAGGCCCCGCTGTGTCACAATGGACCTATGGTTCCATGATGTTGCGTGGTGTCACCGTGCTCTTCTTGAATCCGCAGTGTAACCATGGACCATTGGTTCCATGCGGCCTGGCTGTGTCACAATGGGCTCCTTGATTCCATGATTCCCCACGGTGTCACAATGGAGCCTTGTTTCTAGGAGGTTCTGTACTGTCACAATTGTCTCCTTGATGCCATCAGCCCCTGCAGTGTCACAATGGCTCCTTGGTTCCATGAGGAACACAATAGCTTGGCATAAGCATTGAGCAACAGCTGCTGAACACACCTGGCAACATCTGCTTGCATCAAAAGAGGGCTTCAAGCTGACAATGGCACCAGCAGCTTCCATCTGCAACAGAGACCCAGGAAAGGACAGGCTGTGCCGGTTTGGACAAATGTGGAGGAAAATATCCTCTGATAGAAGGCAGGTTACACCCAGCCCTCCCCCACCAGGTTTTTGGAAAAAAGAACTTTCCTGGGAAGAAAGTGAAAGAGATAAAAACTATTTTTTTAACAAACACACAGGAAAAGGATAGCAATGCTAAATATTAAAAGCTCTCGCTGTGCAGAGAAAGCTGGGATAATTTTAGAGTCCTTCTGTGTTTCGGTGGGGTCTCCTGAAACATCCATAGATAGCGAGGCCCGTGCAAAGAAATAGGGAGCGATTCTTGAGAGAAGTTTCAGAGCTCTTTCTTCTCCAGCCACATGGGCGGGGCACTGCCAAAGAACTGAGCAATCACAGCACAACCAGGGCCCTCCTCGCACAGGGCAACACAAAATAAGCAGTGCTGAACAGGATTAGGGCACATGTCAGCAGGGAGCAGGGAGACCCCCGTGCCCAGGCCATGCCTCTACCCCAGGGTCCCCTCTCCCATGACCTCATGGCAGGGGGGAGGAACCCCAACACTTCCGTAGGTGTAGTCTCTCTCCTCCTCCTTGCAGCTGGCTCATGGGCCCACATTCAGGGCCCCCACCTCGGGAGAAAATTCTCCCAATGTGCTCTGATGTTGAAAGAGTCAAGAAGAGAAGAAGGGAAAAAAACCCCCAAAGTCCCAGGAAAACAAAGTTCAACTCTCCATCTCCCTCCAGAGAAAAGGAGCTGAAAACTGGCAAAAAAGAAACAAAGTTGCTTCCTCTGCTCTTGCTGCAAGCAGGATGCAGAGGAGTGTGTATGTGTGTCCTCGAAAAAACGCTCTGAGAAGTTTGTCCGGTTTTTTTCCTCTCCCCCCTCTCAGGCTCAGTTGAAAGGCACAGAAATGCACAAAGTTCACTTCTGGGCATAGAGCAGCAATAGGGGATACACATGATAAAGTCACCCCAAGACACAGGGACAGAGAATTCAGTGGAAAGACTCCGAGAATTCTGCTCCCAGAGATCATTCATTCCTGCTCACACTGACCCTTGTAGAAAGGGGACCTCGTTCCAGGCAGCCTGTACTGAGCATGTGGCTCCTGAGTGGGGTTTGTTGTTTAGGAAACCTGCTCCGGCTTTTCCATTCTTTCCTTCCAAACAGGAAAACTTCTCCTGGGGCTGTGTGCAGGCAGAGCCCTGAGGAGAGCAGGTGGCACATGGTGCGCTGGGCTGGGACAGCCAGCTGCAGAGCTCAAGGGAAGAAGCCCAAAGTGTCACAATGGCTCCTTGCCTTCACATGCAACACCTGGGTCACAATGGTCTCCTTGATTCCATGAGGCCCCACTGTGTCAAAATGGCTCCTTGGTTCCATCAGGTTCCGCAGTGTCACCATGGTCTCCTTTGATCCGCACTGTCATCATGGACAATTGGTTCCATGAGGCCCCGCAGTGTCACAATGGTCCCTTGCTTCCATAGCTTTTACGTTGTAACAATGGACTCCTTGCTTCTATGAGCTAGCCTGCTTTTTGCAGAGGTGTCTTTGGTTCCAACAAGGCCCCGCTGTGTCTCAGTGCACCCTGGTTTCCATGTGGATGTGGAGTATCACAAAGGCTCCTTGGTTCCACCAGGTCCTGCTGTGTCACAATG